>NC_136940.1:9115737-9215737 GCF_949987615.1 Pollachius pollachius
AAACAAGAGCCTAGTAAGGGCTGGCTCTAGACTGTGTTTGAACTTTATCGTTATTTTGAGCAGAGTGAATGTACTCTGCCTCACACAAACCCAAAGAAGCATTATGTAGTGTTTCTTGAATTTGTTTTATCGTGCACTTTAGGAGTTCTGTCACTTATTTATTGTATTTTACTTTTCTCCTGTTTTGATAAAATAAAATTGTTACGTTTGATAAAAGTCTCTGGTTTTCAGTGTTTTTTTCTGAGTATCATTACCAGCCTGAGAAATTGCTGTAGCTTCACCATTTACAAAACTGCCATTTCCAAGAGACGGCAGTAAAAATTTGCAGTCAAAGATTAAATGTAGATCAGCAACAACCAGCATGATGACTCAGCTGAAGTGTGAAGTGTTTGTGTGTGAGAAAAAGCTGCTGCATCAACGCAAAGGGAAACCTTGGGGATTGCTTAGCACTATGGAGATAGGTCGGCAACAAATAAAGGTTGGCACTATGGAGCTGGCTTAGTCTTAAAGAGATAGGCTAGCACTATGGGTTGCATTAGAGGGAGCTAGCCCTAACACTATCTAGCATAAAATACCAGCTCACTTCTACACAAATATTCCCCCTACACACCAGTTAATCTTCATAAGATCGACAAAAAAAGCCTCCCTAACACTTGCCCATCTATTGATAACATTAATCCTTATTCCCCCCCACACTCAGTGATCACTAGCACACCTTATCAACCAAAATCACTGTGTTCACTGGGCCGCCTATCCCATACATCAATATCCCCCTTTGACCGCCCAACCTTTACCCTATATTAATCATTAAACCACGGCCCACCTCTCATAACCAGAAACAGACTGTATGCGAGACTGATGGCTACTTCTTATGAAGCCTACAGGTGAGTGATAACTGTGATGAGGGAATTTCTTTAGTTAATGCATTTTCTTGCCGCATGCACACATGCACACGAACACAAACATACACAGTTAATTGATTTATGATAGGGGTTTTACTGTAAAACCCCTACCACAAATCAATGAACTGTTAATTTATTTGAACAAAATATCCCATGCAGCATTCTCATGTAAAACTTTCACATCAGAATGCTGCATGGGATTTTTTGTTGGCGATACTCCGAAATAAATGCAATTACCGTTCCCTAGGCTAATCCGAACTTTGTTTTGCCCAATCTGGCATTTTTTATATGACAAATAATTGCACGATTAATGCATTGGTCAAAGAAATATTACTGACTTGACTGTGTGAAGTGGTATTTAATTAAGTTATTTTTCAGGTGAAGTGTAGTTTTTCATAGGCTGTTATTTTTCACAAGGTGAACGTTCTGGAATACATCTTGAATACAAACCTTGCTCTTTGTGTTATTGTGTTGGGGGAACATTTTGTGAAAGACACCAGAGACCTGTGTTTAGTTAAAACCTGCCCCAGAGCAGGACATCCAAACAGCGTGTTGCCGTCCGACTCTATTCCTTTCTCTATTATTCACTCTCTACCTCTCTCCATGCCAACCTGTTCCTCTCTCTCTCTATTGCTCGCTAGCTTCCCCCCTCTCTCACTCTCATCAATCTACCGCCAACTCTCTTCCTCTTTCTCTAGCTCTTTTGTCCCTCTCTCTTTCATCCTCTATTTGTCTTTCTAGCCCTCTCTCTACTTATCTTCCTCTCTCTATTTCTGCCTCCCTCTACCACTCTCTTTGTATTGTATTCCATGTCTGACAGGAGACAATGAACACAAGTCCCGACCGTTTGCTGGTTGTGTGAGGCCGAAGAAGAGTGTGTATTAAGCGTCGGCATTCACACTGCAGTGTGTTTGTGGGGCTGCATGTGTGAACGTTTGTGTGTGTGTATATGTCAGCGTGTGTGTGTCACGTGTGAGAGTGTGTGAGTAGGTGGAGATGTTTCAGTGTACCTGGGTCTGTATGAAGTGTGTCTGTGTGGTATAAACGTGTAAAGTGCATGGGTGAGTGTGTGTGTGCGTGTGCATGCATGCGTGTGTGTGTGTGTGTGTGTGTGTGTGGGGGGGGGGGGGGGGGGGGGGGGGGCGGGGGTTGTAACCCGTTGAATACTGGGTGAACTTATTGTGACCAATGTTGCATCTTCACGTGACGGTGTGTGTGTGTGTGTGAGGTGTTTACTGTGTGTATTCGCTAAATCTCAGATTAATTGCCACACCTGCCTCTCCACACGGCCTCGCTGCTAGATTCTAACCAGCAATTAACTAGCTGCTAACTAGCACACATGCAGAGATGCATCATTAGCACATTTAACAATCCTATGTGAACTAATCCCAGAATACTGGCTAACACAAAGCGTATTAGCCAGGTGTGGTACTCTGTAGTATTCTGCATTTAACAGTGAATATAACAAAACAAAACAAACAAAACAAGTGAATATCCTACCCTGGTACACACGCAGTCAAACACAACAACGGCAATCACACAAATATATGAGTCCATGTTTAAATGTATTTATTTATATCTTCAAAATATGAATATTGATTTGCTTTACAGGTTGGGTTTAGATTAAAAATAGAAACGGAATAGAAGGTGACGAAGACGTAGGAATGCTGGATCAGGACCTGGCGATCCGTCCCACGCAGCGCTGCGTCCAGGCGAGGGGTGCAGGCGAGGCGGGGCGTGCACGTGTGAGGCGAGTGTGCACGTGTCCCTGCGAGAGGGGGGCCACGTGCGGCACTCAGACGCCGATGTCGGGGGCCAGCCTTTGGGTGGTGAGGAGGAGCTCCGCTACGTCTGTGGGTCGTAGGAGTCTGGTGGAAACCACGAGAACCTGGAGAGCACACAACACATAACATGACCATAACATAACCACACATCACATGACCATAACATAACCACACAGCTAAATCAATGTGTAACCACAGGCCACAACCCGAACCCGGAGCACACACAACACATGGCATTAACAACGACTACAGATCACATCACCATAACATAAATACAGCCAGATCAATATGTAACCACAGGAGTCTGGTGGACACGACCAGAACCTGGCGAACACACAATACATAACCAGAACATAACCAGAAGCAAATATAACATAACCATAACATTACCATTAACTAACCACACAGCAAGATAAATACGTAACCACAACAGTCCTGGGGAACATCATAATCATCCTAACCTAACATGACCACACCACAACCACGTCATAACCACAACCAGAACTTGTTAAACACACCAAAAGGTCCTAACATAACCAAACCAATGATAAGGTCAGGAACCACACCATACCAAAATCATAAATACACTGTAATAATATTCAGATGAATATTCCTTTATTAAGCCTTGGTTGAAATTGTTTCTGTTGCTCAAGATATAAAACAAAATAAGGTAACTAAGGTAAGTCATGACTCAAATCCAAACATACCCATACCATCACTATAACACAATTAATATATAAATGCATCACATTCCTAACTACTGGACCGCACCAGAATCAGGACTCTTCCAATAGGGGTGGGAAAAATAATCGATTCTTCGATGCATCGCGATTCTCTCTAGAACGATTCCGTCTCGATGCAGATAAATGAATAATCTGAATTTTAATACTTTTTTTTTTTTTGTTCGCCTGCTGCAACATTCTGTTCACCAGAGAGGGATGATTTTAGTAATTTTAAAATTTAATTTATCTTCAGTGTTTATTGGCCAATCGGATTTGTCTTGACACGATTGCGATTAAGCCTACGCATAGCATGCACGCAAACTCACAGCCAGACACAAGAACTCCTTCTAATTCAAGAGCAGCCTTTTCTTTAATGACATAGAAAAGAAAGATTAGAAAGAAAAGAAAACTGAACCCTACTTCTTACATACTTCCATATTGTTTTGTAATGCAAGCTGCATTGATTATTGCATTGTTCATAGAAAGTCATACCTGTGACAAAAGCTTTTTCTCAAATAAAATATTAGATCAGTTAATTCATCTGTTGATGTCTTTAATGATCATCACAAAAGTAGGAAGTGCTTAGCAAACTCTGATTAGATAACTCAGATGAAGAAAAAAAATTGTTGCATCGAGATGCATCGATAATTGTTTTAGAATCGAATCGTTGACCTCACAATCGGAATCGAATCGAATCGCGAGGTGCCAAGAGATTCCCACCCCTATCTTCCAAGGCCAGTGAACAACAAAGCCAGCCTTGCAAGACACAGAAACAATCATGAGGAGAACTCTCTGTCTGGCCTGTATACCAGACAACAGAGACCCCAAGCAGAGTCACTGGACAATCAAACAAAACAGGGAAACATAACTCAAGGTGACCACGGTTCCATTGAAATGTCCCCACAACGTGACATTCACCAGTCGGACCCCACAAGACGCAAAGCGATGAGCCTAGCATACACACGTGTGTGTTTGTGTGTGTTTGTGTGTGTCTGTGTGTGTGTGTGTGTGTGTGTGTTTGTGTAGGAAATAACACATGCCTCCCTCTCCTCTGCTCTTTTTCCGATTACAGGTGGCCTTCTTTGATCCTGTCTTTCATTCTCTGCCTCCCTCCCCCCTCCTTTGGCTGTTGTAACCACACATTCAAAGAAGACACACACACACACACACACACACACACACACACTCACAGCACGACCTGCCTCGCCCCCGCCGACCCCCTGTCTCTTCTCATGCTCACCCCACATGCCTGCGACACGGAGCAACACGGAACAACAAGCTGACATGTGACCGTTCACCGCATGCGCCGCCGTCCTACGCACCCGCAGACGCTCAGGGAGACACGCTCTACCGGCACATGCAGGAGCATCCCCCGCCATGGGGGGGCATGCTGGGGGCTAGGCCCCGGTGCTGGGTTGCCACGGCAGCGCAGCCGGGTGTTGCCGGAGGATATAGGTCAGCCTGCTTTCTGTTAAGGTGAGGCTAGGCTAACCGACCGCTAGGCTAACAGACGTAGGAGGCTGACACATGCAAGTCGACACGCAGCTGAGAGCACGGGCTATAGCAGGCTGGCTAACACGTGGAGGCTAACCACGCAGGCTATTATGCAGGCTAACACGTGAAGCTGCGCACAGAATAAAACACCAGGCTAACACACACACACTCACACACCAGGCTAACCCCACCCTCCTACACAGGCTAACGTGTTGGGCGCTGATCTAACCTGGCTTCCTGGTTTGTGGGCGGCGGCCACATCTCGGACCAGCCTGAGTTCTGATGGGGTGACTCCGCCCACCAGGAAGAGGAGGAGCAGCGGGTGGTCGCTGGGGTGAGGCCGGGTCACCTGGAACACAGACACACAGGTCACTAAGACAAGGAAGGTGGCTCAGTGCAGGTAGGTACAGGTACAGGTAGACACAGGGAGACACAGGTAAGTAGGCACTGGTAGGTACTGGTAGGTACAGGTACAGGTAGAGGTAGATACAGGTAGGTAGGTACAGGTAGATACAGGTAGGTAGGAATAGGAAGACTGCAGAAATTGGAGTTCCAAACCCAGATCTTTTTGGCTTGCCTGTAGTTAAAACAACAATAAAGAGATGAAATGTGAGTCCTTCAACACACACACACACGCACACGCACGCACACGCACACGCACACACGCACACACACAGCACATAAACACTCGTTGCCATAGAGATTTTTTCCATATGAGCCAGGTTTCTGTGTTCCCTAGGTATTAATTTCAGTCACTTCTAACACAATGCAGCGCATCCGCAATCACCCAGGACGGAGGCAATAACAACACAATTCAAGTTTATATATTCTTGTTATTTCAGGATGGATGGCTGGAAAGAATTCTCTGCAGCACACACGACACACACACACACACACACACACACACACACACACACACACACACAAAGGATGAATTAACACCTTGTGTGTATCTTCGGCCGCATCTTATTGGCCAGCAGGAGTGTGTGTCTGTGGGGAGGCGGAGCTATGGTGGGGGGGGGGGGGGGGGGGGGGGGGGGGAGAGTTGGATTGATTTCTCTGGAGGGCGAATGCTAAGCAAGCAATCGGCGTGGGGCCGTGGGGGGGGCACAGTGTGTGTGTGTGTGTGAGAGTGGGATGGAGGTGTAACAGACACAGGGTGGGAGAACATGTGAGCCTCAGGGGGGGTGCATGTGCGTCCCAGCCGGGACTCAACATGTGCTGCTGGATCAATGCTGCGCACACAAATACACACACACACATACATAGACGCACACGCACCACACACACATTAACAGACACACAAAAGAGAAAGTCAAGACCAGTCAAGTGTAATTGTATGGCCCTTAACCACAGTTAGAGTCTCTAAGGGCTTTACTTGCTATATACTGTATTTATGACACCCCCCTGACCCTATGAAGGAAGAAATTTTGAGAAGGAACGTGAGGAACTTGAGAAGAGCGGGGGATTCCTCCTTCCACACACACACACACACACACACACACACACACACACACACGTGAAGGCACAGAGCAGTGCAGGCGCAGCAGCAGGGTGTGAGTCGGGACGTCGGACACTTCTCTGGTGCTTATTTCCCATGATGCACCAGGGCCAAGGACAGTAAAGCAGAGTTATAGGGCGTTGGGATTGTTAACTATAGGTCAGGCTGAGGGGTGTTTCGGTAAGGGTTTGGAGTGGTAGGGGACAGGGTAGTGTTCCCATTCCATGGTTCAGGTTGGATGTGAGAACATTGGCCGTACGGAAAGCCAACTGTAGACCTGAGAGGGTCAGTTATAAAAATGCATTGTTCGCCTCTGGGCTGCAATTACTGCGCACGTGCGTTCGTGCGCACACACACACACACACACACACACACACACACACACACACAAACACACACACACACACACACACACACACACACACACACACACACACACACACACACACAAGCTTGACTGGCACACATATTCTCTCTCCCACACAAAGACACAGAGATACACACATGCGTACACAGACAAAAGCACACACACACACAGATGTATACATGCTACAGGATACAAACTGCTAATGCACACGTACACATATGTTTACAAAAACACTCACACACACACCCTAGCAGAACGCTGACCAAGCCCTGGCGGGGAATGCTTTGAGTTAGTCCAGAGTGCAGATGCCAGACTTTTATGGTGCAGAGAGTGTGTGTGTGTTGCGGTGGTTATATATATATATATATATCTTTATGGGATGTGTGCTGCTGTGTGCAGGGTGTACCCAGGCCTCAGGGACAGATTTACAGCATAGGCCGGTCCGTCTCCGTGGTGACTGGAGGAGACGCGGGTCGCCGTGGTTACGCAGACAGAGCAAGGCCACCGTGGTCTCTGTAACCAGCACCAGATGGCGGAGGGCATGGCCCGGCCCAGCCAGTCCACGAGTCAGAAATGTACCCTATATAAATACACCTCTAAATAGTAGCCTTTAATAATAACAAAGTCTACCTGTCAGTTCATCTGTGTGTGTGGCCGCCTTTCCATTAGGCTGCCTTTCTGTCCCACTTTAATGAACATGTTGAAGTTGATGTTGGTGTGTGTGTGTGTGTTTGTGTGGTTGTGTACATCAGTGTTTGTGTGTGTGTCTGCCAGAGGTTGTATGTGATGTGTGTGTGTGTGTGTGTGTGTGTGTGTGCTCTTCTGAGGGTATACATCAGTGTATGTGTGTGTGCGTGAGGGTATGTGTGTGTGTGTGTGCTTCTGAGGGTATACATCAGTGTACGTGTGTGTGCGTGAGGGTGGGTGTGTGTGTGTGTGTGTGTTACCTTCATAAACATGCTGAAGCCGGTCTTCAGCAGGTCAGTGAGTCCTCCAGACATGTGCTCCAGGTCGGGACAGTCCCGGTGGTCAGGGTGGAAGACCTCTTGTAGCACCTGCTCCAGGAAGGGCTGGTAGGACGCCTGCACACACCCACATGCACAAACACACACACACACAGGTCCGATATAAATACCTGGGTTAAGGTCACTAGGAGAAGGCTCATTGTGGAGAACATATGATTCAGAGAAACACTTAACAGAATAAAAGGTGGTTTTAAAAATAACAATATGGAGGTGCTTGAAGGGGTTTGTGTGTGTGTGTTTGTGTTTACAGAGTGTGTCAGGTTTTAATTACGCTTTGTCAGTATAATCAGCACATTAGTGTGAATGTGTGTTTATGTTTGTGTGTTTATGTTTGTGTGTGCATATAAATGTGTGTGTCTGTGTGTGTAAGCATATGTGTGTGTGTGTGTGTGTTTATGTTTGTGAGTGCATATGCAAGTGTGTGTGTGTGCATATGTGTGTGTGTGTGTGTGTGTGTGTGTGTGTGTGTGCATATGCATGTGTGTGTGTGTGTTTGTGGGTGGGAAGATACGGGAGGAGGTTGGCGGCACATTAGTTAAAGTGGTCACTGTGCTCTTCTACGATGTAGAAGAGCCTTCCCGCTTTAACAAACATGGTTTCATCAGTGTCAAACAGCTGGTGACCTTAGTGTAAACAACATCTTCAATAGTTCAACATCATATTCAACAAAATCAAGATCAACAAAACATTTGAAATGTATACAAATATAGAAGAGTAAGTGGTATTAGATTGAACCTCCTGAAGGTTAACAGATACATTGTGGATTTTTTTTTTTTTATGTGAGAATGTTTACTAAAAAAATAGATGGATGGCATTTTGGTAGGAAAGTTCCCCTGAAACAGCTTTATTCCCCCTGTTTGATTTACTAGGAATTGCTTCATTTCTAAGAATCCAGTCACACACACACACCCACACACACACACACACACACACACACACACACACACACACACACACACACACACACACACACACACACACACACACACACACACACACACACACACACAAACATGGTTTTATCAGTGTAATACATTGAACCTCCTGAAGGTTAACAGATACATTGTGGATATTATTATTTTACTTTTTTGTGAGAATGTTTACCTGAAGGGGACATATTATGAAAACAACACTTTTCCTGGGATGTGGGGTGTTGTTTTGGGTCTCTGGTGCCCCCACACACGTAAAAACTTTAAAAAAAAGTCTGTACATGAGTTTTTGAGTGAGATATGCATTTCTAAAAGTACCCCGCCTACAGTTACCAAACGTGCGAGTCTGTTTCGGCGCCCCCTCCTACGTAGGAAGGGGGCACATTTGAATATTACCTCCCACGTCCCCACCCCCCTCCAATCAGAACATAGCTAAGATTTTGTGGACAAACAAACGGATGGGCGGAGAAGTTTGTGCATTTCAGAAGCAGGGATAATGGAGGAGAAATGGATCGTACTCCCGGAGCTGAGCTGCCAGCGGGGGGTGCTCAGCGGCAGTCCGGCAGCTAATCTCCGGTAGCACAATCCCTTTCTGCTCCATGTCGCGGTTCAATATGGACTTCAGAGAGTCAATGCCAAAGTTCCTTCCCCAATTCTTCTCAACCATGGCCAAGATAACCCCCTCTACGAGTCTTTACTTGTTGTGGAAGTACCAGAGATGTCAGACGCAATCTTTATAATTCATAATATCATCCGAGGCGCACATAGCTTTTGGCCGTGATATTAGATATAATATTATATAAATACCTATATATTATATAATATTATTATTATTATATAGATATAGAGATCCGGGAGTCCGCAAACAGCACCAATCCCTTCTCCATGCTGTGGTTCAGTCTGACAGCTCATTGGTCAATAGGCAGCAGCTCATTTGCATTAAAGCTACAGACACCAGAAACACCGCATTCTGAAGGGACTGAAACCAAGCCCCCAGGAACAGTGCATATTTCCGCAATCCACCATTGCTCAGCGGCCAAGCCCTGTTTATGCGGGCTATGGACGGGTCCCTCGATTCAAGAGGCCAAGAAGAAGATATCTCCGTTCACTCCAATACAAGTGGGGAACAGGAATGTGTCTGCGCAAAAAATGTCTGGATATCAGTCAAAGGTTCATAATTATCTTTATACCATGTATTAAAAAAAATTACGTTTTCTCTTTTCAAAAAGCCACCTCAAGCGTTTTATTAGCCGTTTTATGTTATTATTTTTTGGTGGAGAAGGAGGGGTGGGCAGCTGAAAGGAGTCTTAGTGAAACAAATGTTGTTTCGGCCCGGCCTTCGAGAGGGCCTAGTGCACGGCTCCGTTAACTTCTCGTGTCCGAGGTTCTTCCTTTTACTTAACATGAATGACGTTGATGGTTTTTTGTCACTGAAAGTGTTTCAGTGATAAAGGGATTTTTTTAGACTGGTTCAGCTGCTGCTCAAGGACTCTCACGTTCCTCTGCTTGCGATCATTGCGATTCACCATGTATTGATCCATTTATTCAAAAGATCCAAAGCCAAAGAACGGGTGCATAACGTATCATTTTCATAATATTGTTAATAGCCTAACAAACATTTCAGTTGCGTAAGTATTTAATTTTTCATTTGCTTGTTTAGCTGTGTGACAGTTAACAATGTTGGTGTATTACAATTACTTATGTGGGTAGGCTACTCCAACCTCGTTGCTGATCGATATGTAACCATTTATTTGTATATAAATTATTGATTGCATTTTTTATAAATAGTTGGAAGGAATCTGTTTCTTAAGCAATAACATTGAACTGTATTTTTTTCTAGGCCTACATACATTTACTATGTTGATGGTGTTATATGGAGCAATCTTTCATATTTATGAAGTAAATTTATACTTCCATGGTCGGTAAACAATGTGACTGCGATCGCTCAGAACTCTCGCTTATGATGTTACAATGCTAACAATGCTAGAAAACGATGAATATTTCTGCATCCGGTACGTCATGAACTAGGGCGTGGCTAGGCTCCCATGATGCGGAAGCAAATCTCTCCTTGATGTTGCCCTGCGACATTGAGCAGTTTTCATAGGAAAGAATGGGCGCCATTTTGGAATCCGCTGTCCATTCTATAATATGTCCATGACTGAAACAGAGGGGAATAGCGGTAGGCAAGATTTTTTTATTTCGAGCGAACCACTTAAAAAAACATGTTTTCTGGAACTCATATACTATGTTTACTTGTTGGGAAAACACAATAATGTCTCCTTTAAACAAAATAGATGATGGCAATATTGTAGGAAAGTTCCCCTGTACAGCTATATTCATCCTACCTGATTAATTTCTAAGAATCCAGTCACAATCTCACACACACACACACACACACACACACACACACACACACACACACACACACACACACACACACACACACACACACACACACACACACACTCATAGAGAGGCAGACACACACACATGCACACACTTCCCATAGCACCTTAGCTAAAACAGGCAGAGCGGAAGCTATACTCCTACGCTATGATGTCATCATCTAGCCTACATAAATATAACCAAAGAGTAAACAACAACAAGCCTGCAGCCCCGGTTACATGACTTCCAACGGGGGGACCAGTATACACTTTCAATGATTCACACACACACAAAAAACGAATCAGAGCCACGAACATCCAGGTGCAACACACACACACACACATATATATATATATATATATATATATATATATATATATATATATATATATATATATATATATATATAAATATATACATATATATATATATATATATAAATATATACATATATATATATATATATATATATATAAAAACACAGGCACACAAACACTGCACTCCTACTCTTTCCATTTTGATCACAGAGGTTTAACCTGGTGATGAACAGCAGGATTAAACAGCATCAAACAGCACACACACACACACACACACACACACACACACACACACACACACACACACACACACACACACAAACATGGTTTTATCAGTGTAATACATTGAACCTCGTGAAGGTTTACAGATACATTGTGGATATTATTATTTTACTTTTTTGTGAGAATGTTTACCTGAAGGGGACATATTATGAAAACAACACTTTTACTGGGATGTGGGGTGTTGTTTTGGGTCTCTGGTGCCCCCACACACGTACAAACTTTAAAAAAAAGTCTGTACATGAGTCAACACTCTCCCACACCACCAAACATGCCCCCCCCAACCCCCACCCCCTCTCCCCGGTCACCGCCACCGCCACATTTAAACAAAGATAAACAAGAGTTAAGAAATGTATTAACAGAGCTGTGAATCATTTCAATCAAATCATTTAAAAAATATATAAATGAGCAAATGTTAAAGTACAAACAGAATTGTTTTGCTTTTGCTCTTGAAAAAATCTGTCTCTCTCTCTCTCTCTCTCTCTCTCTCTCTCTCTCTCTCTCATCACACAGGCTAGTTGAACGTGAACAGTTCTCTGGACTCAAAGTAACATAATGTTCTTGTTGGATTACACCAACACCACCAGCCTCTCCGAGACAAAACACATGTGTTTAATATCCACCTCTAAGTGCGAGACATCAGGTCTGAGAGCAACTAAGAGTAAGAGAGAGAGAGAGAGAGAGAGAGAGAGAGAGAGAGAGAGAGAGAGAGAGAGAGAGAGAGAGAGAGAGAGAGATTGTACTTAAAACTCTTTTGTCTATAACCCCCAGGATACATGCTATATTCCCCATTTTAACATTCTCTGGAATGTGGCTAATATTTACATGTTATTATGCATAACATTTTGCTACTAATCACTTTTTTTTCTTTTTGTTACTTTATCAGTGCCTCTTTTTAATGATTTGATATCATTTTGCTAATGTCTGCTAGGAATGTATTGCTTGCCATGTCTAAACACATTGACTTAGGTTATTATTGAGAGAAAGACACACAGAAAGAATGTGAGAGGGAAAAAGTGAGGGCGAGTCTCACATGAAGCCAGCTAGATATTAAAAGGTCTGTGGCTTGGCATATATGCCAGAGTTTTAGACCATTGAGCTGTAAGGGTTTATACAGTATTTATCATACTATATGTAACGTATATGTAACATGTATATAACGCTTCTATGAGCGATGAAGAAACGCATTGAACACAAATGTCAACGCTACGATTCTTACCCTTGGACATGCAGCATGGAACCAAACAAGACGTACGTTGTCCAAACTGTATGATTTAAATCGAACGTCCAAACATTGCGATGAACTTGTGTGCACGGTGGGTTTATGTACGTTTTTGCAAATAAGATCTATCGGTATCGTTACTTTATTCCAAAACATACAACCTTGGACTTAGTTAGCAGCAGAATGTGTGCACAACTTCACGTTATTAAAGTCATCTTGACCTACGAACAACTCGGATTGGAGCCTGGGTAAGGCCTTCAAAACATGCGAATGGCGGATTCTGTAAAGAGCAGCCTCTTTACAGAATGGCGTGCTGTGGAATATTTTCCCTTTAAGTACCTCAGATAATAAGCTAACAGGAAGCCAGGAGCATACCAGGTACACACAGTCCTGCGCTAATGGAAATGACAAGTATGCGCGCACATACACTGGTCTCTGGGAACTTATGCGCAGGTTTAGAAAATTATATGTGATTGCTCTGTTATTATGTTGCAGCTCTACTCGCAGGGCTGTGGTCAAAAGTCGACTTGAGAAATGGTTTCAAGTTTTTTTTAAGTATGATAAATGTGGAAATGTTTACTTTAATTATTAACTATTGAATATGCAAAAAACTGTGATAAAGATGCACTCATTGATTTACGGCAGTAAAAATTACAAGCCATTCTCTCTGAAGTCGTGAGGAAAATACATACAATACCCAGAGAAATCAATCATTTATACAGCCATAACATGTTCTGAGGAACATCACTTATGTTATGGTATGTAACAATGTGCTTAGACCAACAATGACAAACAAAAGAACTTGCAACACATCACTTCGTTCCGGCAAATCTCTGTGCTCTTGTTATGTTAACCAATCAGTCCTAGAGTCCAAACAACCACTGAGGTGGTGTGTGTGTGTCTGTGTGTAAGCGGTTTTCATGCGGTGGTTTCCATGCGGTGATGGAGCTGTGCGGTCTGGACATGCGTGTCAGTAACCTTCATAGTGAAAGAGCAGGCTGTAGGCATGACGCAGGGAGAGGTATCATGTAACTCTCTCCATCTTTCGTTGTCTATCTCTGCCTCTCCCTCTCTCTCTTCAGCTCTCTAGCAAGAGCGATAATAACAGAAAGATAATTGTTTATTTTATAAGGACCTGAAGCAGACTAACCAACAACCAATTATATGATTGCATTTCTAAAGCCATAAGTATAAGATGTGTTTTTATGCATGTAAGTTTTTATGTATGTATGTACGTTTGTATTGATGCATCCATATGTGTTAGTGTGTGTGTGTGCATGTATGTACGTATTCATTTATGTGTGTGTGTGTGTGTGTGCGCGCGCGCGTGCGTGCGTGTAACATTTGACCTGGTGGACTCCATCGCTGCCGGTGTAGACTGATTTGAGGTGTTTGAGATGGTCTCGGAGGAGTGTCAAGCCACGGAGCGTTTCGAAGACCCTCTCCAACGCAGCATGGACCAGGGGCGCGGTCACCTCCTCCACACTCACACATCCTGACGGCAGAGAGGGACAGGAGGTAGGAATAAGACTTATGGACAAAATTAAGAGAGGTCTATGATTACAATTACAATTACAATTAGTGCTATCTAAGTAATTGACTTATCACTAGGGGTGTAACGGTACACAAAAGTCACGGTTTGGTACGTACCTCGGTTTTTAAGTCACGGTACGGTACGGTACGGTTCATAGTTAAGGGGAAAATTTTTAAAAACTGCTTGTTTGTCAAAAACGGAGAATCGCAGTTGATCAGCAGCAATGAAAACACCAATAAACTTGGTTATGGCATTTGCATTTCTGAATTCCCAGACAGGGGTTGTTGAAATAGTGTCGTGAGCTGGGTTTGCACAGCTCGTTTTTTTTCCCACAGCAACAGTGATAGTAACACCTGGATGGTGCCTTTTCAAATGCGTGTGCTAGGGATGTGCATTTCTGTCATTTCATGACATTTAATTAATTATTTATTTAATTAATTAAATGATTAATTATTTATTTATTTTACTGAACACAGCCTGCATGACGGTGAACTAGACACGTCAAAAATATAACTTCACACGGTGTGTCTTTTTACAATTTATTTGTTACCAGCATTCGTAGTGTTGATCAGCAGAGAAATAGTCCGCCAAAGACGTTGACGTCGCTTAGCAACCGAGGACGCTATTCACCACCGGAAGTTGTGAAGGCCCATGCAAGTCAACGGAGCGTTCAACAGCATTGAGAAGAGCCATGTAATAAATAGCGATAGTCACATTCATTATTCGATATTCTACGTGACTCCAACTATTCGACTATTCGACGATCGTTGCCCGCTATGTACGCCACATTTACGTACCGCGGTACACCTCTGTAACCGCTCCGAATTGCCTGTGACGGTTCGGTATAAATACGTGTACCGTTACACCCCTACTTATCACCCATATAATAATCAATACAATCATAATACAACTAACATGATAATGACTATGTAGATATTAATATTATGTTATTAATTAATATCATTCATATATATCATGCATGTGCATATGTACACCAACAATGCAACCAAAAGTACACAGACAAAACAAACAATCCCACACACTACCACTGATACTATATCACCACTACAACTATACTACACCAACACTACAACTGATACTACATCAACAAGACAACCAATACTACACCAACACTTCAACTACCACTACTACCACCACCAATATTCCATTGACATTACAACTCCTAATGCTCCTGTAGCGACAATACAACCAGTGCTACAACCAGCCACACGCTGAGGCCTGCTGTAACATCTCGGCGCACCGCAGAATCAAATCCTTCTCCTCCTATGGAATCAAATCCCGGCTGCTGTAGTGAGAGCATGATAATGCCCAAGTTATCCGGAGACCGGAACCTGGGGAGCATGTCCTGACACTACATGCGAGGGTTCACCCACACGACATGGGAGCCAGAGACCATCGTCGATGTATGGGAGGGAGATTATGGGGCAGAAACTGTCAAGTGTGAGAGGGGCCCAGGCTGCTGCTCCCAGCTGGGTGTGTGTTTAACCCAATTACAGCAGCAGCAGCAGAACACGGAACAAGAACTCCTTTCTTCTCAGGCTGCTGGGTCATCACAAGCTAATGTTCCCTCTTAATGTAGAGAGCCCAGGGGGATGAAAGATTAACTGGCCAGCAACCGCAATAGCAGACAGACAGACGAATTGAAAAGAGAGGGAGGGCGACAGACTGAGAGACGGGGAAGGAGAGAGGGGAGGCAGGAGGCATGAGGGAGGGAGAGAAGGAGGGAAGGAAAGGTTGAGGGAGACAGATTGTCTGTCCCAAACCCTCTCCGTCGGTCAGACAGAGGGGCAGTGAGCAAGGGAGGGAGGGAGAGAGGCAGACAGAGACAGAGAAAGACACAAAGCCACAAACAGAGAGAGAGAGAGAGAGAGGGAGAGAGAGAGAAAAGACCCACTGACAGAGACAAAGACAGGGACACAGAGAGGGCAAGAGAGAGAGAGCGAGAGACAGACACAGACAGAGACACAGAGAGAGCAGGAGAAATAGTGAGAGACACACACAGACAGAGACACAAAGAGAGGAAGAGAGACAGACACAGAGGGAGAGGAAGACAGAGAAAGGGATGCCAGCACCATATTGCTAACAGGAGTGCTGCTGGAATTCAGGTTGGCAGGAGACAACAGGAATACCAGAGTTATAACACATAGAATAGCCAATCACTGCACCTGGATAGCAGAACAACAACCTGAAGACACGCAAGACACCCTCTTCATCATCTTCTAAACGAAAGAGATTGTACATAACATGCAAGGTTAGATAGTAACATGCACTTAATTAATCCCAGATGGGAAATAAGGCATTTTTGGGGGTTACTTATTGGGGGAGTTATAACTTTTATAAGACATTGATAGCCACATACTTAATACAATTATTCTTTATGGTATCTCAATGATACCCTGAAAATGGGCATCAATCAACCAGTAACATGTGTTTTAGCATTACACTAGGAAATAACGAGTTACAGCACCTGTATTACAAAACATATATCACCAGCTATGGTCTCAGACACAGAACCAGCTAAAACACCTTTAGGGAAGGCTGTGCCCCTGCCTGTTAGGTGTGTTTCCAGCAGGCCAGACTGAGGCTGGATGTGGATCATTATTCAGTGATGAGATCAAGAGTGGCAGTGGGTCGTCACCCAATCAGGAGGAATTCAACAATGATTGTTATTACCATACCTCACGTCCAAGGTGTGTGTGTGTGTGTGTGTGTGTGTATGTGTGTGTGTGTGTCTGTTTGAGTGAGTGAGTGATTGAGTCAGTGAGTAAGTGACTTAGTGAGCGAGCGAGAGCGAGAACAAGAGCGTGATGTATTCAACAATCCTGATTTCTGCCCCTCACATGGTCTTCACCTTGATATGGCCATCAGAACGAACCTCTGAATTCAAGTGTCATTTAAACGAAAACAGCATTTATCTCAAATATCTATGAAGCACGCATTTAATATCTTTCAGGTCAGCTTTTTCACTCATCACTGCTGCGACCATGAGCAAACCTTTGTTCATTTCAGGGCCTGCGCTCGACAACGTTTCCTCTATTTTTGAAAACTGTTCTGAAAGCAGTGGTACAAAAATACGCCAAATGCATGATCAATAATTCTTGTTTGTACGACCTGTAAAGTTGTTTAAACTGCTCAGTGTTAGGGTTAGGGTGTGTGTGTAAGTCTGAGTGTCTTTGAGTGTGTGTACGTGAATCTCTTGCTGCGTTTGTGCCCGAGTGTGTATGTATCTGAATGTGTTTGTGTGGCAATGTGACTGAGTCTGTGTGTGTGTGTGTGTCTTTATCGGTGTCTGTGTGTGTCTCAAAATGTGTATATGTGTGTGTCTCAATGTCTTTGTGTACGTGTGTGTGTGTGTGTGTCTCAATCTGTGTGTGTGTTTTCTCTCCCAACCGAGCCCCTTTCCTGTGCGTGCCGATGGTATCACGTTCTGTCTGGTGGGCGTTTGTTTTGCATGTCAGCCTGCAGGGGGAGGTTGGTGGGCTGAGGGCTGAGAGGGGCGGGGCGGGACTTCGTATGGTGGGAGTGGAGCGTGAAGACCGAGATGGGGGCAGTTATCGGTGCACGCTAACCGCATGCTGGGCCCGCAGACGACAGCTTATTCAAACAAAACAGCATGACGTGCACACAGATGTGCATGCACGTTGAAGTACGTGTACATGCGCCTGTGTACATGCGTCTGTGCATATGCATGCGTTTGTGCATTTCTATGTACACGTGTCCAAACAGCATGACTCTGCATGTGTGTTGGTTTCTGCTCTATGAATGTATATGTATGTGTCTATCTATGATTCTATATGGATGTACATGTTCATCTTACTGCATATTGGTGAGCATGCCTCTGTGTGTGTGTGTTTGTGTGTCTGTGTTTCCGTTTGTCTAAGCGTGTTTCTATGTGTGTGCATTTCCATGCGAGTGTCTATGTGTGTATAGCGTGAGCTAGCCGCGTAGCACGTTGCCAAGGTAAACAGTGCAGTCATGCAGCGCAGTCTAGGGGCTAAACGTGCTATGTGCTACAGGCCAGGGGCTGGTTTATCGAGGCTGCCACGGCCCTCCTGGGCTAGGGTGTGGGCTGTTGATCAAGGTAGTGTACAACCAGAGGTATCAAGCAGGACCAGCTGCTGGCCGGGTCGCACCCCATCAGGGCTGTGAAGTTGAACCGACCCAGTCTTGGTCTCTCTCTCTCACGCGATCACTTCCTCACTCCGACAGAGTGCTTCCATACGCGTAACTTACACAAACACACACGCACACACACACACACACACACACACACACACACACACACACACACACACACACACAAACTGGCACTGGCACTATACACGCTTACTCACACATAGTAATTTATCCACACACTTACACTTGTGTGACTTACACAGCACTTACACACCCAGACTTAGACACACACTTTTGGCATTTGCACACACGGTACATTTCCAGTAAACGGGCCAATAGAACATTTACTCTTCCAAATTAATAAATGATCTAATCAAATTACAAGCTGAGGCCTTGACTCAAACCTTCGGTACCGAGAGAGCGAGCAAGCGAGAGAGAGTTAGAAAGACAAAGGAGTGGAGGCATTGTAAAGGAGGGGGCATGATTCTCAAGGTGACCACTGGTGCTAATGGCAGGAAGTCAAACACCTTTAATCACCAGTACTGAACAAGCACACACACTCATTCAAATAACCAAGCTTTTCTAAAATAGTGTTCTGGTCTATTTTTGGTATGGGAATGAGCGAGTCATTGATCTGAAAACACAGAAAGCGGAAGAAAGAAGAGAAAGTAAGGGAGATGCATTGGTGCATGTGTAAGAGAGTAAGAGAGTAAGAGAGAGAGAGAGAGAGAGAGAGAGAGAGAGAGAGAGAGAGGGAGGGAGAGAGAGAGAGAGAGAGAGAGAGAGAGAGAGAGAGAGAGAGAGAGAGAGAGAGAGAGAGGGAGAGAGAGAGAGAGAGAGAGAGAGAGAGAGAGAGAGAGAATCATGGGTTATATTAGGTTGATAATCCTGTATGGAATGTGAGCTGTGATGTCTCTGTGCTACCCAGAGAACCAGTGTCCTCAGTGGCCCTGAGGAGAGGAGAGAGGAGAGGAAGGAGGAGAGGGGGAAGGGGGAGAAGAGAGGAGAGGAGAGGAGGAAGGGGGAGAAGAGAGGAGAGGAGAGGGGGAAGGGGGAGAAGATAGGAGAGGTGGAAAAAGGGGAGGGGATTGGAGGAGTAGAAAAGAGGAGGAGAAAGAATAAAGGTAGTCAAAGATGAGAACACGGGATGAAAGAGGAGCAGAAGGAGGAGTGGAGCGAACGATAAGGTGAGGAAAAAGAAGAAAATAGTGGATGGATGGAAGGATAAAAGAGGAGGATGAGAGAAAGGGAAAGTAGGAGGAGAAAGGATAAAAGAGGAGATGAGGAAAGAGTTGAGGATCTGCTGATCAGGAACTTTGCTAACACACACACACAGACAAAGACACACACACACACACACACACCAAAGGCACCATTACTGTAAGTCCATCGCCACCAGATGGACGTTACATTAATACCCAGGATGCAATTAAACTTATGTCTCCACATAGGTTGAGACATCACTCTCTTTGAGAGAGAGAGTGAGAGAGAAAGAAAAACAGACAGAAAGAGAGAGAACAAGAGAAAGAGAGAGCGAGAGTCTACAGGAGGATAAAGTGGTCTGGCTCATGTTGTTGATTGAAATAAAGTAGAAACCCTTTCCCAAGATCATCCCAGCCAGAGCCGAACCGCAGACAGTGTGGTCAAACCACAGACCGCCTAACGTACAATATGTCTGCCCCTACACAACACACACACACACACACACACACACACACACACACACACACACACACACACACACACACACACACACACACACACACAACCACCCGCCCATCCACCCATCAGCCCATAGCCCCTGTCTCCTAAACATGTCTGTTCTCCTGTCTGCTCTTACATAATAGTGTCCAGAGGGACCCAGAACGGCCCAGTGATCACGTACTCCTGCGGAAACCTATCAGTACGTGCATCCAGACCCGTGCCACATCGTCCAATCAGGGCGCAATCATACATTCAGGGGCCAAGGTTCTATATCTGGCTAAGCTGTTTGGAGTCTACACCATTTTAGCTGAAATATGCTCTGTATTAGCTCCGTCTTCCGTACGAATTTCTATGGCAGTGGTTCCGGTTGGCATGGTTACCGCCTTCTTTGAGCTAGGAGGCCTTGGAAGGAATGAGGCTGTCTGTGAGTGTGTATGTGTACACGTGTGTGAGACAGTGTCTGTCTGTGATTGAGATCGAGAGAAAGCTAACATAATCCCAGGGCAGGGTTGCTGTGTATATATAATATATATATATATATATATATATATAGGGCTTTTAAAATTAGCGCTATAATAACACGCAATCTTATTTTAACGCAATTAATATAAATTAAAGATTTTTTTTTCACTGTGACTTTGAAAAGTTATAACAGAATGTCAACATTCATATCAGAATTACTTTTTGTTCTTAGTTCCACTTACTTAACATAAAATTACACTTGCAGTAATTGACTGCCTGATTACAATTGCAGTAAGTGACAACATGTTTTAATTCCCAAATCCGTGGTGTCCCATAAGTTTCATATTCAACCCACACTGAGTAAATCAATCTCATCTAACTTCAATTGGAGTGGATTTAAAGTAGAATAAAAAATATATATTGCACGGTTCTTCTTAAAACTGTGGTATGGTCCATTCATGTGCATGGGCCTTCCCAACTTCTGGGGGTCAATTCCTTTTTGATAATTGACATATATATATATATATATATATATATATATATATATATATATATATTGACCGTTGCTTAGCATATAACGACCGCTGTCAAGGAAAGTGGATTTTTTGCCTCTGATTCACGTCTTTTGTATCACTCCGCAAGTAGTCGGGTAACTTGTCAACCACAGCGTATTTGGTTGCTAAGCAACGTCAACTTCTTTGGCGAACTATTTCTATGCTGATCAACACTACGAATGGTAACAAATAAATTGTGAAAAGACACGCCGTGTGAAGTTATTTTTTATATATATATATATATATATATATATATATATATATATATATTTATAATATAATTTATAATATCATATCAGAGTGTTTGTCTATTGTGGCATCCCGCCCCTTAAACCTCGGCCCGGGCGGGTCCGAGGATCAGTGGTGGACGGGGTATACTGCCGCCACCCACCAACCGGCAACAGAGAGCATCACGTCTCTCCCCCTAATCAGCGAGATGGGGGACACCTGGCCGGAGGGAGGAGAAAGCCCAGGAGGGTGGATGACCTGGTTAGGCAGCTGGAGAACTGGCAGGTGTCCCAGCACCTGAGCGCCTGGACCGGAGCCACCCCACGACTCGTCGAGACCCGCTGAGACCGACGGGGAACCACGACCGGGCCCTCGGCACCCTTCCCTGACCCGCCGAGCGGGAACCCGGAGAGTCGCGAGGGGAGGCCCTGCTACGAGTTCGGCCAGCCCGGCCACATCGCCCGCTACTGCCTGGGAGATCGAGATGCGTTGATGCCATCGGCCTACGCGGACAAGGAGACGGGCCGGCCCTGCATGCTGGTGACCTGTTGGGCGCAGGGGATGTCCGGAAGCCCGACCATACCGGCGCGGGTCATGAATCGGGACACGCAGGCCCTTATGGACACCGGCAGCGTGGTCACCCTCCTCCGCCCCGACTTGGCGCGAGGAAGGGAAGGGAAACCTATGGAGGTGGCCTGCGTGCACGGGGATACCCGAACCTATGAGACCTGCCACGTGGTCGTCCAGACCCCACATGGGGTGTTCACGGCTCGGGCGGGGATCGTACCCCACCTCCCGGTGCCGCTACTGATCGGGAGGGACTGCCCGATATTCCACCGGCTGTGGGACCCGGCGCGAGAACTCCGGAGCCGGAGAGAACCTCCCCGCAGAGGGGCGAGGGGAGCTCGGCAGGCCTACGGGGCCACAAGGTTCCCGTCGTCCCCCGGAGGTCTGATGACGGAGGACCAGGAGTCCGAGGGGAACGGACCCTCTCCACCGGGGCCCCCGGTCCACACGGGGAGAGGACCCGTCCGGACCGGGTCGCCGGAACCTTCCCCCGACACCCCGGAAACCCTCACGGCACCCGAGCAACCCGATCCCCCGGAGGAACCAGAGAGTTCCCCCCTCACCGAGTTCTCAGACTTCTTACCGGGGAGAGGGGAAGGCTCGGCCCGACCAGGCCAGTTCACCACCTCCCAGCTCCAAGACGAGGCCCTGAAACATGCCTGGAGCCACGTGCTGGTCCACGACGGACAGACCCGAGACTCGGTGAGTCACCTGCCGCACCCACACTTCAGCACAAAGGGGGGACTACTATATAGTGTAGTGGCAGGAGAGGGGGGAGTGAGGGAGCAGTTAGTGGTGCCCTGCACGTACGTCAGCAAGGTGCTGTTCATGGCCCACACCCACCTCCTGGGGGCCCATCTGGGCATGGACAAGACCCGGGAACAGGTCCTCGCGAGGTTCTATTGGCCTGGCGTAAAGAGGGATGTCGAGCGTCACTGTCAGTGGTGTCCCGAGTGCCAAAGGGTAGCGCCTCGGACCACAGTCCGAAACCCCGTTATCCCCAATGCCGATCATAGACACCCCCTTTGACCGAATAGCGCTGGACATCGTGGGGCCCCTTACCAAGACCAGCCGGGGACACCGTTACATCCTGGTACTGGTGGACTATGCCACCCGGTACCCCGAGGCTCTACCCCTGCGCGCAGCCACTGCGAAGGCGGTCGCCCGCGAGCTAATGCTCCTGTTTAGCCGGGTAGGGATAGCGAAGGAGGTGCTCACCGATCAGGACTCCTGCTTCATGTCACGGGTAATGAAGGAAGTACTCAGACTCCTGCAGGTAAAGCAGCTCCGGACCTCGGTCTACCACCCCCAGACGGATGGCCTGGTCGAGCGCTTCAACAAGACCCTGAAGCAGATGCTCAAAAAGGCCATGGACCTGGACGGTAAGAACTGGGACCAGGTGTTACCTCACGTGTTGTTTGCAGTACGGGAGGTCCCCCAGGCGTCCACCGGATTCTCCCCCTTCGAGCTGCTGTACGGACGAAGGCCCCGCGGCATCCTGGACATAGCTAAGGAGGCATGGGGGAGGCAGCCGTCCCCCCACCGCACCACCGTGGACCATGTGGAGCAGGTGAGAGACCGCATGGCCCTGGTGTGGCCCATCGTTCGGGGACACCTCCGGCGAGCCCAGCAGGCCCAGGCGAGGGTCTATAACCAGGGACCCCAGCTGCGAACCTTCCAGCCCGGGGACCTGGTCCTGGTCCTGGTTCCCACGGCGGAAGGCAGGTTCCTGGCGAAGTGGCAGAGACCCTATGAGGTGGTTGAACGCGTGGGGGAGGTAAACTACCGGGTCAGACAACCAGGGAGGCGAAAGCCGACCCAAATCTATCATGTTAACATTCTGAAGCAGTAGAGGGGGGGGAGGAGAAACCCTCCGACCCGGCTCCCCTGGCGCTGGCGGCCCGACGGGAGATCCCGGAGGTCCCGGTGGGGGAGGACCTCAGCCCGGCCCAGAAGCACGACCTCGACGAGGTCGTCATGCAGCACCGGAACGTGTTTTCCGAGCTGCCAGGGAGGACCACGATCGCCCACCATGACATCCGGACGACGCCGGGAGTGAAGGTGAGGGTCCACCCATATAGGATCCCGGAGGCCCGGAGGGAGGCCATACAGGCCGAGGTACGCCGGATGCTGCAGCTCGGGGTTATCGAGGAGTCGCGCAGCGCCTGGTGCAGCCCGGTAGTCCTCGTACCCAAACCAGATGGGACCTACCGCTTCTGTAACGACTTCCAGAGGCTGAACGAGGCGTCCGAGTTTGACGCCTACCCCATGCCCACGTCGACGAACTCATCGAACGCCTGGGGCCGGCCCGTTACCTCACATCCTTGGACCTGACCAAGGGGTACTGGCAGGTACCGTTGACCCAGGCGGCCCGGGAGAAGACAGCGTTCTCAACCCCCGGGGGTTTGTACCAGTACACCGTCCTCCCCTTCGGAGTACATGGCGCTCCGGCCACCTTCCAGCATATGATGGACCAGCTCCTGAGGCCCCACCAGGCCTACGCGGCGGCCTACATAGACGACATCATCGTCTACAGCCCCAGCTGGGATGTCCACGTCCGCCAGCTAAGGGCGGTGCTGGGGGAGTTGCGGATGGCGGGCCTCACTGCCAAACCGGCCAAATGTCGTCTCGGGCGGGAGGAGACGGCGTACCTGGGGTACCAGGTAGGGAGGGGAACCGTTCGGCCACAGGACAACAAGGTGGCCGCCATCCGGGACTGGCCCCAACCCTGCACCAAAAAACAGGTAAAGTCGTTCTTGGGACTGGTCGGGTACTACCAGAGGTTTATACCTGGGTTTGCCACGCTGGCCAGTCCCATGAACAACCTGACCCGGAAGGCCCTGCCGGACCGAATCACCTGGTCCGAGGCAGCCAACCGGACCTCCGGGACGCTCCTCGAGGCCTTGTGCTTGGAGGCAGTGCTTATAACCCCCGACTTCACTCTCCCCATGACAGTGCACACAGACGCTTCGGAGGTGGGACTGGGGGGAGTCCTGTCCCAGATCCAGGCCGGAGAGGAGCACCCCATCACGTTCATCAGTCGGAAGCTTCTCCCCAACGAGCGAAACTACTCGATGGTAGAAAAGGAGGCCCTGGCCATCAAGTGGAGCCTCGAGAAACTAAGGTACTATCTCCTAGGGAGGGAGTTCACCCTGGTCACCGACCTCGCCCCCCTGAAGTGGATGGCCGGGGCCAAGGACACCAACGCCCGGGTGACGCGGTGGTTCTTGGCCCTCCAGAACTTCTGTTTAAAGGTGGACCACTGACCGGGCAGGGAGCACGCCAACGCCGACGCCCTGTCACGCCGGGATGCCTGCCTGGGCGGGTTTACCGGCTACCAAAGGCCTGAGCAAGTGGTGGAGGAGTGTGGCATCCCGCCCCTTAAACCTCGGCTCGGGCGGGTCCGAGGATCAGTGGTGGACGGGGTATACCGCCACCACCCACCAACTGGCGACAGAGAGCACCACGTCTCTCCCCCTAATCAGCGAGATGGGGGACACCTGGCCGGAGGGAGGAGAAAGCCCAGGAGCCATCTTAAAAGGGACCACAGAACAGGAGACGGAAACAGGAGAACGACACGCGGAGATTACTCGGCACACCGGTGGATTAGAGGCTCACGGAGACCCTAGACCGAGTACTTGTGTTCTGACTCTTGCTGAATAAACGCCGTGTGTGGCTTCAACCCTGACTCCGCCGTGAACTCTGTCTTTGACCCCGCGACATCGGGGAGCGGGTACCACAGTATGTATTGCTTCTGTGTGCGGAAATCTTAGAAGACCTTGGCCATCAAGCTAAAGTGTGTATGTGTGTGTCTTTGTGGCTCTAGGTAGAATGAGGAACCTTGGCCTCCGCAACTTCTTTACAACATCCACCACAATGGGCCTTGAGGCAGAACAAACCGTCCACCCCTCTGAGAAGATGAATGATCAGCCCGTGGACGAAAGAGGTTGAACCACAAGGCCGTCACTTTCTTTTTTTAAGTCAAGATTCAAAGAGCTCAAAGGTGTTTGATGCCAGATGCATGAAAGGGTTTACTAGAACAACGCCTTAAAGGAAACAGCGAGACCTTTAAGTTTAAGAGTGTGAAAGACAGGTGCGGAGGATTAGGTTAGATGTTGACGGTTATCGCCTGCAGCCTGTCTTCATTTCCTTCCACAGCAACAGAGAGGAAAACATCAGCACTTTGAAGGGCAAAAGATACTTCCGTAACACTCTGAGGAAGCAGGAGATAGAAAGAATCCAATATATTTCTAATACAAAGCTTGAATTGCCATGGTTGCATTGCTTGTTACACATGGCAATTTTGACAAACTGCAGTACTGTCTTTGAGAATTCCAGGCTTTTGCCCGATGACTTAAGGCAGGCAGGGGCGTATGGTGGGTGTGTGCACACCTACCATTTGTCTGTGCGAAAAACGCCAACTATGATTTTGTCTGAGGTACGTCGGGCCTCTGGATTTGTCAAGGCTCAAGGACGTCTGCCTTTCCAACTGGGTTGGTTTGGGGTCATTCTGTTTTCTAAGTTCAAGTTTACTTTATTGCTGCACAGCTAGGCTGGACGAATTAACTTCCAGTACAGAAGGTATTCGATCCACATCATGCAACACCAGAAGAATTAAGGGCGATACAAAACTGGACAACACAATGCACAATGCAGAGATCCATACAAGACAAACATTCCCATGGTGCTCGGTTAGTTTGGAGAGATAAAAGGTGTGCATTCAAATTATACTTTTCCTGCTCTTCTCAGGGGCAATGGTTAAGGGTGGAGTCGTTCAATGTCTGCCTGTGAAGCATTTCAGTCATTAGAACTATAATAAAGGGACTATACAAATATAGTTGACTTTGACACAAGGACCATGGAAAAGGGTTCAGCGGTTATAAGTTATCGTGCGAGGGCCAGACCTGGTCATTTTGTACGTCAGTCCACAGATACCACTGGCATGTGACATTCTGGGGTTTCTGTACTTCGTCTCAGAGATTATGGACTACATATGGCTAATATATGGAGAATACATAGAGAAGATTGTATTTGTGGAATGTATTATTTCACATGTAGGTCATGAACCAGCTGAACCTAGGAGCCTGGGTCCTTCTGCAGTACTGTGTTAGTGCGGGTGCGTGTGCGTGTGCGTGTGCGTGTGTGTGTGTGTGTGTGTTAGAGAGAGGGAGAGCGAGAGATCGAGGGAGAAAGAGAATCTCATTAAGCTGGTGGGTGACTGGGTGCGTGCACGTGTCTCAGTGTGTTCACGTGGCAAAGGGCTGTTGTATATCATTAGTATATGCACCGGAACACGGAGTAGTTTTGTGTTGCACGTGTATGGATTTTCTTGAAGGATTTGTATCTGCGCGTGGACTGTATATATGTGTTACATTAATCTATAATTTTCAAATCATTGTTAAGGTATGAAAAAGGTATGGTAACAATTTTAAGCATATATATTAATTATGTGTGTAATATGAATTCAACAATTATTACTAATTATCTAATTATAACTAATCATTAATCTGTTAAAATAAATTATTTGTTCAAAACTTAAACAAACTTCTCAGCCTTATAAGTGGGTTTAAACTGCCCCCTAGCGGATATATAAATGGAATGAATGTAAGATGAGTTTACCAGAGTTGACCAGAAAAACAGCAGTTAGTTTGCCAAATTCGCCACCTGGTGGCAAAACGTAGAACTGCGATTTGTGCTTAATTTCCAAAAGTTCCCTGAATGCCAAGAACAAACCGACATTCCAAGTCCATAACTGTCCCTTCACAAGCTCCAACAACCTTTTGATAGTTTTCAACTGTAGCATATGGCTTCTAAAGTCTTGTTTATAAACAAGTAAAACAAAACAGTTTACAAGTAAATTGCACAAGTAAACTGGTACAAGTAAACACCTATGAGGTGAGAAAAACATACTAACAGATATTAGTGCATTTTAGTAAATAATAATATCTATATCTTTTTTTAACTTGGAGGCCTATGCTATAATACAACATAATACAATATAACACTTTGTAATTATAATATAATAATATAACTACAAAATGCATTTCCTGCAGAAAATGCGGTGAGTGCGATAGTGCAAAGTGGGGCTGACAATATGTTTTAATGAAGCCATAGATGTAAGAGATTTAAAGAAATGTTAAATGGCTTAAATCAAGTGAAGGGATTTGAACAGAGTCTAAATGGAGGAAACAATGTAATCAAATGAAGAGTTAAACAAATATCTAATTTGATCAAGTTTTAATACATTTGAGATAAAATATGGCTGAGGTGTGCTGTGTGTGTGCATGTGTGCGCGTGCATGTGTGTGGGACTTCTTTAAGTCTCAGCTTTCATATGGCATATCATTTGTGTAGAAAGCATGTGTTGCCAGGTCGGATTGGTAATTTCCAGCCCAGACTAAAAACCGCCCAATCTAACAAAAACCCACCCAAAACGACAGGGAAACAGCCACAGAAAATGTGTGCTGGGTACATGAGCTAAAATAAAACAACCCTCAAAATAGTCATGCAAAAGTAGTCCCTCTCCCCTAATAACTATTGGACAGGTGCCCGTCTCCCGCCCCTAATACTAACGTAATATGGTAGATTGATGTTTAAAAAATGACTATAATAATCCCGCCAGTTTTTAAAAAAAACAGCCCAAATTGTATGTATCCGCCCAATGCTAATTTTTCCAGCCTGACGTGATTAAAAGTAACCCAATTGGACGGGAAACCGCCCAATTGGGCAACACTGCCTCACACTCTAGCCTCAACGTAAGTCAATGAGACCAACTGAAAATACACAAAGCGGGTATGTAATTGAACTTAAACTGTGATTCTGAAATAAGTGTAAATTATATCGAAATTCTGTTCATATTCTCTTCATGTTATTGAAGATACTTATTGAAGTGTTTTGATTTGTTAGATGTTTGAACAAAGTTTAACGGTTAGAAATTTACCAAGTTACAAAGTCTGAAGTGTCTGAGAATGAGCGGGGGGCTTTGCCGTCCTCCGGTTGACTTCCATTGTAGAAAATAAAATTGTAATGGTGGAATAATAAAAAGTTACAAATATTTAAAAAATCAGAACATTTAAAATTGGAATGGATTCTCTAGGTGAAAAAATGTGGAAGGAGGAGGGTCCCATAGATAGTAGATAATAATAGAGAAAGAAAGAAAGAAAGAAAGAAAGAAAGAAAGAAAGAAAGAAAGAAAGAAAGAAGAAAACATAAGAAGATAAACAGTTGAGCGCTGCATGCAGCATTCACCTAATAATCCTCATAAGAATACCAATAGCCTTGATTTTCTATGCATAAATTGCTGCTTGCTGCTTTGATGGAAGGAGTGAAAAAATATGGCAGCCGTCCATGAGCTGGATGCTAATATGGCTAGTTTTTCTCTGTCTGTCCCTCCCTCTTGCTGTCATTCTCTCTCTCACTCTCTATCTCTCTTTCTCAGTTTCTCACTCTCGCTCTCTATCTCTCTGTTTCTCTTTCTCTCTTGTTCTCTATCTCTCGGCCTCGCACTCTCTTTGGGAAATGTCTAAAATTGCAAAATAAAATAGGTCATAAAAGGATCTTTTTCAAAAATAAAATGAATGCGTTGTCTGGAGTCTCCAGCTAGGGCCTTGTGGAGCTCCAGTCACATGCTGCAGAGAGCAAGGCATTCATCATGGGGAAGGAAACGGGGGAGAGGAGTGAGGCAGGGCTGTCCCCTACCAGGGTTCTAAATCTCTGTGTATCCTCAGAGTCGCCACCTCTCCCCTCTCCCAGCCACCCATGTTCCTCTGGAGTAATGGAAGGGACAGACATAAGCATCATGCACACGCACGCTCAAACACATGCATGCACACACACACACGCAAACTCAAATACACACACTTTCACCCACTGCACACTGCATTCAGCATGCAGTGTGAAACACACACACGCCCGCTCTATTCAACAACATGTGCACACACCTAAAGAGCACACACCTACATAAGCACAGCTCATGTGCCAAGCATGAATGCACACATAGTGTGGCATCCCGCCGCTGAACCTCGGACCGGGCGGGTCCGAGGATAAACAGTAGACGGGGTTTACCGTCGCCACCCTCCAGCTGGCGACAGAGAGCACCACGTCTCTCCCCCCAATCAGTGCGATCGGGGATACCTGGCCGGAGGAAGGGAAAGGACCAGGAGCCGGCATAAAAGGGGCACCAGACCGGGCGAACCAGGAAGTGACACGGAGGGAGTAAGCACCAGGCCGGGTGAACAGGCAAGCGACACGGGAAGTGACACGGAGGGAGTAGCACCACGGCGAAGAGACACGGGAAGCGACACGGAGGGATTCCGCACCACGATGGCGATCTAGAGGCTCACGGAGGCCCTAGCACGAGGATACAGACTATTAATTCTTGTGAAATAAACGCGGACTGCGGCTTTAACCCTTGCATACCGTGTGATTCCTACCGGGTACCAGACACTCGGGGAGACGGGCTGCCACAATACACAAACCAATCATGTATACAAATATGCACACATTTTCCCAGCTGTCAACACATACACACACACACACACACACACACACAGAAACACACAATCTGCAGAAGGAGATTAGAAACACATTTGATGTCAAAGCGAATGAATTGAGGAAGTGCAGTCAAAAAGCATGTCGGTGTCTTAGCTGGCCATTACGCAGCAGATCACTGCAGGAAAGAGAGAGGGGTGATGGAGAGGGGGGGGGGCTTTTATTTTGATAGTCCCCATGTCCTGGAGAAAGGGGCCTCGGTTATGTTTGTTTTCCAAGGAGAAACATCTGCGGTGCTCCTGAGAACAACACACAGAGGGCTCGGGTTACGGCCCGCACTCATGTACAAGAACGAGTAAACATATGTGCACAGCCTGACCCGAACACGCAGACGCAAACATGCAGCGGATTGACCGTGGACACCCACAAAACGCGGAGAACAGAAAATCTGGTTCACTAGTGGCTGTTTTCAATGGGGCGGTGGCGGTTTCATTCGCGGCACATTAAAGACCCGTCCCTGAATGAACATATAGACAGTATGGGAATGGCAGGGGAACTTCAAAGGAGCCCTGTGGAATGCCAGTTGAAACAGGGGGGGCACACAGTGAGGGGGGGGGGGGTTCTGACCACAGTGAACTCGTCGCTCAGCTTCACTGAGGACTGGGGAGGGGAGGGGTGGACACCGCAGCAGGGGTCGCTTAGGGCTAGATAGCGAGACGCTTTAGCTCGAGGTCGACGTCCTTTATCAGCGGCTGGCATTTTCATTGCATTTACTACCTATTGAATCAACGAATCCGGGGCTCAGGAATACATCCCTTGAGCAAATAGCGTGTAAGGCGCTAACATATTGCACTTGGCAAGAGCTTCTGGTCTTTGTCCTAAGCCTTGTTTTTCCATTTAAGCAACAAAAAAAACTGTGTTGGTCTGCAGGCCTTTTTCCAGGATGAAAAAATAATGAAGAAAGTTGCCTTCTGTTGAAGGAGCCACGGTGCTGTAAGGACGGGGGAAGATCAAACTGCTTCTTTAGACAGATGTACACACAGCCTTGTGGGAAACAGAACAATTGGATGTCCCTAATATTAAACCTATTGTGCATCCTGCAGCTGGAGAGCATCCTGGACCAGAGGAATTCCTATGTTGGCCACTAGTGGGCACTGCTACTCTACAGCACAGGGGCTGTTGAAACTCTGGGGTCTTCTCACCTCCCTCCCCCCTGTTGGTTTCTCTTACCCTCTCTCTTTTCTACCCCGTCAGCTCCACCACCCCTCCCCCGCACACACACACACACAGACAGACACACACCCACACACACACACACACACACGCACGCACACGCACACAGTTCCTCCATCCGTCAAGAAGAAGCTGTTTTGTCTCCAGGTAAGCGTCATTTCAAAACCCCATCTAACTCCTGAGTCTCAGAGAAAGCCGGGACAGTTGTGGCCCAGATGTACCCCAACCAAAACCTAAACTCACTTTCTCTCTTTTTCCTGTGGCTGCTTTCTCTGTTGTATTCATTCTTTTTTTCCCCCACACCCCTCGAAAAAGAGAAAAGTCCTCATGTTTCATGTTGCAAGACAAAGAAAACAGGGGTGCAACAGTAAAAGTTGACTCAGAGACATTCTGTCGAACTGCGGAATTTACTTGATTTAAAAACACGCTTTTTTCCCCCTTCTCCCTTCCTCAAGTGCTCACGGAAACAGACTCAGTTCCCCATCTGAGGAAAAATCTGGCCTTTTATGTGGTTTGAATCATCAATGTTATTTCGATGTTAATGTTTTTATGCTAAATATGCATCAACAAAAGCCATTTCATTGGACTGCTTTACATTGCAGACTCTTGATCTTAGCGTTTGTAAGGTCAGTTGTACTGAATGAGGCATTTCTGACTCAGAATGAGCAAGGAGGGGAGAGAGGGAAAAAGAGAGGAAGAGAGGGGGACATGAGAGGAAAGAGAGAGAACAAGAGTAAGAGAGAGACATATGGGAAATAGTGAGAAAGGGAAAAAAGAAAGAATAGAATGTGTAGAAAATACTTTCTAGATGTTGTCAGACAGAGTCTACTTTCGACCCTAAAGAATAGAAGAGTTCTGTTCTTCAAGTTCCAGGAACAACTTTCCGACCCCAGAGTCAGGCCAAATGTTTATCTTTTGGATTAGATTAAATTATATTATTGGAAATGATTAAACCAATATGAAAATGTCAAGGTCACCAATGTGTCAATTTTTATCACTTTTCAAAATTACAATTTTCTTATTGAATATAATTTAAAGGAATCTTTCTATATTCATTGTTTTATTCTTAAAGGGTGAATGACACAGCTCAACTTAAAGGTGTTGTTAAAGAAAGATATTCATTTGACCAAACATTTAAGATAGAGATGCCCTGATTGGTCAGAAATGCCCCAGATGCTGTCTTAAATGTAAAATGTATCATACAGTGGCGACTCGAAACAGATATTCTCACAGAGTGTTTCATTCACTTATAGCTGATCGATGGCTAGGCCATTTCAAACTTACAACACTCAACTCATAATAGTAGCTCTTAAATTTGGCCTACAGCACCTTTGAGTAGTTGAGGAGGAATTATGTCTTTAATAGGTTGACCATTGTACTGAAGATAAGCTCTACGAGAGGAAGTTTTAATGGGAAATAGGCATTGTAAATAAAAGACATGTGAACAATTATCAAGAAATCAATTTAGCGTCACTAAAAGAGCTGTATATTTACACACACACACACACACACACACACACACACACACACACACACACACACACACACACACACACACACACACACACACACACACACACATACTGTGTACGTTACAACAAGCTGTTTAGATTGTGAAGGTTGGTATTGAGTGGTGGGGAGTTGTCTTGGATAAGGACTTGATGTCTCTTTAGCCAGGAGGAGTTGGAAATCAAACCAGCAACCCGTAAAGGGCCTTGCCTTGCCAAAGCCTCTTGAGGAATGACCAGTCATCCATCACAGCCAGAACTCAGAGAAAAGCCATCAAAACATATTTGCCGCCATCTGGGTTGTGTTGGAGGTATGAAACTAGAGAGGTAGTGCCTTTAAGTCGTAATGCTGTTTTGTCTGTGAAATTATACAAGTTGAATGTTGTTTTGTGGTTCCTTTACCATTTTGATATTTTATAATTGTCAACTTCTGTCGCCCTTGATGCTAGTTCCTTACCAAGAGTCCAAAGTCTGCGTGTTGTCATCCTTCAGGAAGATGCCTTACCATTACTTGCTCATGAATGTTGAAAAACAAAAAAATCACATTTATATAAAAGCGTCATTACTCAACAGGAAATCGTTAATCTTGGATCAAGTGTTTCAACAATACTACAGCCAAACATTTGTTCAAAAAGAAAAAAATGAAATGCACTGTTCACAAAGATTTGAGCTTCGTTTGCCATCACACTTTAGATGTTAATCTAAAGTCTGATTTGAGATTAGAGAATTGTAAAATAACACAGATAATCCTACACACACACACATAAAGAATATATATATAGCAGACTTTAACCACACAAATATCAGGAGATTAATGAAGTTATTTTCCACACCAGTGTTATGACTTTGATGGCTGACTTTCACAATTGGCCACCGGGTTTTCCTGTTGGATGCTCTTTGAAACAACCACCACATGACACCGCTCATCACAGCCAGAGCATCGCACCATGCTAGCCCTGCGCCACGCTACACGGACCAGCCTGGAGCCTAGCTCCTCGCTCCCCGGACATCGTACTAACAAGGACTCATGGTAGAGGGGGCTCCCCAAGGCTGTGCCTCCTCGATGGGGGGGAACACTAGCCTGCTGTGGCGTGAAAGGATGGTTTAATGTGCTAACGCCGTGCGCTAATGTAGCTTCGTGCTCGTCATGTTTTTTTGGTCATAAAGCCAATGGATATGATGGAGTGGGGACCAAGCGCCAAATGATTGACATGGTTTATCGAGAGGAACAAAAGCTGTCCCTTACGGAGATTTTGATTTCAACAACAGCTTGGAACTGACAAGAACTTTTTAGCATTACTTTGTGAATCGTTTCACAATTGCCCATAGAACTCCTGCTTTACACATCACGTCTGGACATATTTATACACACCCACAGCCCATCACTGACTTTAAGTACTGCTCTAAAATCCCCTTTATTGCAGAAATGAATTTTATTTTACAGAAACAAGAATATCTTCTCAATCTTGTCTTTAAAGATAACTTGGCGAGCATCGGTCTGTTTTTCACAAGTAAACATACATTGTGAGGTCCCTCATGACCCTGATGCAGAATTCCATGTTTCATCCAGAAACAGGTTCCTCATCCTTCAGTACTGAAAGACATGCAGCCAAAGAGACATACCAAAAATAAAAGCCATAACGGGACTTTCCACTTGCATGACTTTCAGCTTTGCTCTAAATTGAAACAGCTCCATATTGGATGGAAAACGGTGGAATTAGGCCATTTTTGCTTCATCCATTGTTGTGTACTATGAATTATTTAGTTGTTGGCTTATTCTGTACACACGTATAACCTTTGTTAAACGTGTGTGTGTGCATATATAGAAAGTTTTAAGCATGTTATGACCTGTTTTCTGTAGTATTTGTAACAGTATTTGTGAATTGAACGGTCACTTTATCGGATGAGGACGCCGTTGCTAAACAAGCGTTCCCTCTTAGTTAATGATGTGTGTCGTTCCTGCACAGCGTACTTAGAGCTGTCCATTTCCTCTTCCTGTCTTTTCTCTGTGTGTTTAGAAAAACGGTTTGGTCCTTGACAGAGTCGGTTATGTAAACGTACCCCTCCAGGTTGACTGAGCACTTTTTGTTCTGGGCTCGGCTTGGGGTGCCATAAAGGGGGTAGAAACTAAAAATATATATATACAGTCACGTCCACATAATCACACTTCACCCATCTATTTCTCTCCCTCTCTACTCCCTCATTCATCCCCCAACCCGCCCAACTGCTCCCTCATCGCCCTCCTTCCTAAGCCCCACCCTGATCATCAGCTCCACCCCCTAACCCCACCCATCCTAAAACTGAACAATAGAAGAGTCCGGGCCAAGAGCACGGAATAGAAACATATCCAACATCTCGAACACTTTATTAAATTATCGTTTGCCTCTTTTACGTGCTTGTTTTATTGCAGTGTAGATCAACTAAATTGTGTTTTTTATGAGGACAATAGGAACTCTGTGCCTCCATTAAATCACCTTAAGTAAACAGGAGATATTGTTTCAGAGGGGAAAGGAATGGACACGAATAGAAAACCCAGAAGACCAGAGAAAGAAAGAAGTATTTGATAAAAGCAGAGGTCCACCTAATCTGGCAACGCACATACAGGCACGCACGCACACACACACACACACACACACACACACACACACACACACAGCCAACAGAAGGACAGATAAAAACACAGCTGGTCCAACTGTTGAAAAGACATGATTAACCTATGATCTGATGTTTGTGGCTGTATGGGTGTGTGTGGGGGTATAGGTGTGTGGCTGTATAGGTGTGTGTGTGTGTGTGTATGTGTGTGTGTGTGTCTATACCTGCGTGGCTGTATGACCATGTGTAGGTTTGTGTGTATGTGTGTATACGTGTGGCTGTATTGGTTCCTGTGTTTCACTAAGTTTTCAAAAAGCCAGTGTGTGTGGCGTGTGTTTGTGTGTGTGTTTGTGTGTGTGTGTGTGTGTGTGTGTGTGTTTGGTGGCCCCTGGGTACTTCTGGTCGGAATTAAAGGGCAGCAGAGAATGTTTGTTTGTGTCTGATCTTTGAAACGCACTGACCTGGGACACTGTCTGGTGGTATGTTTGTGTGCCTGTGTGTATGTGTCTTGAGTGAGGACAAGACACAGCAAAAGAGATGAAGAGAGAGGAAAGAGACACACACTATCTCTCCTAACGAGACTTTCAGACGTCAGTATGCTTCTCCACTGGGACACGCACTGTGTGTGTCTGCGTGTGTTTGTGTGTGTGTGTGAAGATACACAAGAAGGAGGTTGGCCAAGGAGTACAGTGAGGCGTCGGAAGTTAACTATCAAGGAATCTCTCCACAGTGATGTTACATCCTGCTTATCATCACAAGCGCCCTGCATTGAAGCTAGATTGTAGTGCGCACACACATACTCACAAGCATATGCGCGCACACACACTGACATTAAGACATTCACACATATTATGCAGTGCATGTGCATATACACAAATAGAGCCCTGCATCCATCCCTGCAACCACTTATTCATGCATTCATCTATCCATCCATCCCTCACATTAACCCCAGACAATCACCCATTCATCCATCCACCATCCATCCATCTCTGCATCCATCCATCCTTTAATTCGACCCATTCATACATCCACCATCATCTATCAGTATGAGGTCGGGGTCTTCATGATAGAAGTTTACAGGAAGGAAAGGAGAACAAAAACATTTAGCAGTTTAAGTTGCATGTAAGTCTTTGTGTGTTCGTGTGTCTGTGTGTGCTTGTAAGTGCGTGCGTGCGTTCATGCATGCGTGAAAAAGGCATCAATAGCATATAAATAGAAAAGCATCGATATGGAATTAAACCAGTCAATGTTACTGATTAAAATCCATCAGTGCGTCTTTGATCTCTATCCGGCACGTGGATCAGATGTCAACAATCAGTGATGACTCAATGCTATGAAGAACTCTTCAACGCTACATGCTAAAACACTGTCTCCTATTTGCTGCATCAACAGGATGTGTAATCAACGCACTAAAGACCTTGCCAACTGGAGCAAGTGAGAGAAACAAGTGCTGCGTGTGTGTGTGTGTGTGTGTGTGTGTGTGTGTGTGTGTGTTTGTGTGTTTGTAAACAGACCCATGCATGGCAATCAATAGCACATCCCACCAGTAGATAATGTTAGCATTATGTGACAACCAGGTATCATAACAAGGCCAGAAATAGCGTTTCCAGCGTGCTCTAGCGTTTCAAGCCTGCCGACTTGACGTTTGCGATGAGCTGCCGGGATTCAGTGTGTGTGTGTTTGTGTGCATGGGGGGGGCTCTCTTATTTCTGTGTGTAAAAGTGATGCGTGTGGGTATGTAAGCATCTGTGAGTGTGTGTATTAACGTTTCTCGTGTAATGTCAGTGGAATAACAGTCTGGGACCTCAAAATATGACCTTGTCACAGCTAAGGAACAATTTAAAAGTACATTTTATGTGTGTAGCCCTTATTTACAGTTACAGTCTCAAAGAGCTTCAAATTTTATGACAACAGACAGGAACACAAGTTTAACATTCAAACATGGCCTTTTCGAAAAGCACTAAGTAAAGGTAACCAACTGTAAAATAATATTACAATGAAACATTGTACATTTCTATTAAATTATGTGATCGTGTGTGTGTGCAGCATGTTTATGGTCAGTCTATAGGGTTTTCTGAATACCAGACTAGCATAGTATAGTCGACTCCTCCTCCTCCTCCACCACCACCCTCTCGTTTTGACTTATTTTCTCAGTATTCTTTCCATTTCTCAGCTTTGGGAGGGGGGGGGGGGTTCCAGGGGTCTTCTATAGTGGGAGCAGAGCAGAGACCCATTACCTGCCTTAGACCTTTGACCTTTGGGGGGTACAGCTGAACCCTATCGGAGGAGGGTCTGCAATGATGCACGACCGCCCGAGACAAAAAGAGGGGGAAAAGAACGACAAAGAAAAAAATGAAATGAAATATTTTTCCTCGAAGGGGGAGTTAAAAAAGAGGAGGGGGGAGGGGGTTTATGAGATGGGGGGGCGTCTCCCCTTCTCCTCCATTGCCCTCCCCCCACTCAGTTCTTGATTAACACCAGACGTCCTAACAGGAAGTGACCCTGGCGGCTAGCAGCGTCAGGAGAACTTCCATCTGGTGCAGAGGAGACGCAGAAGAACACCCCACCCCCACCCCACCCCACCCACCCTGGAGAACAGCACAACCGACGGCTCCAAGATGTTCTAGAATCCTCTGGCACCGGAGAACCCTCTCTACCCTGAAAGCAAGCCCAGAGTTCCCCTGTATCCTGCAGCTTCTCCCTGTCCACGCAGCTCCTAGCGCTGCAGACCAGCGCACTGGGACTGTAGTGGCGTCGCTGGTGGCCTGTGTTGAAGACAAGCTCACAGTCGCTCCTCACCCTGGGACTTTGCTATTTCCTTTCCAACGCTGTCGGATCACAGTGACGTTTCACATTAGCGCCGTGATTTGGTTTCCAATGCTCAACGTAAATGTTTGCTCCAGTCTCAGCTTTCAATGTCAGACGAAATTCTAAATAATTACAAGGAAGAAATACAGCATATTAATGCAGCTAGACATCATATAAGGTGGTACATTCCAGGTTTAGTTCATATTTTGGGGCTATTAGCCAAGTTTGGGGCGTTTTAGGAGGTAGTATTCATGTTTCGCGGTATATATTGCTGTTATTTATGTTTGAGGCATCTAAGGGGGAAGTATTCATGATTTGGGGTTTAAGGGAGTGTTATTCAGGTTTGGAGGTGGCAGTTATATATCTGTCCCCTATCTGAGCCGTAAACAGGTTCTTCCTTCCGCCATCCCAGATCAAACACAGATACACTGAAACACACACTCACTCTTACACAAACACACATCAGCATACACATGCATGTTCACACACATGTGCACGTGCATACCAAAAAAAACAGGCGAAAATACATACGTATGTTCACACACACACACACACACACACACACACACACACACGCACACACACACTTTTACCTTCACATAATTCCAACTCAAGATGTGTACAAAGTACAACACCACGTTTTCACCAACTAATGAAAATACTAATCGACACACGGTCTTATTAAGATATATATAAGACACATAAGACACCCAGACATTTACTCCATGGGGCCGGTTGTTTGTGTTGGCCCTCTGTCACTCAGTAAATCTGTCTGCGTTCGGGTCAAATGTTGCATGAAATAAGACTATAAAAACCAAGATGGAGGCTGGGCTGGTGGGTGTGTATGTCTTAACTTGGCTGCAGAGCAGGCCAGGGTCAGTGAGTGTGTCCGGCCACAACAGAGACCCTCACTGGGGGCCTGACCGACTGACCTAGGCCCGCTCTCGAGCGTGTGTCGCGGGCCCCGGTGGGACCAGCATGGGGACAGCGGCCTCTCTGAGTGTCCCTCTTAGGGGCTTGGAGCTGCATGGCTGTCTGGGCTAGGTTACATGCAGACGTTCTGTATAAACACAACACTCCAACGCTACTGTGAGAGCACACTCCACAAGTGCTGGGGGGGCGAGCTGGGGCCCAATGTACTGCAGCACAATCCCAAAACAACTCCACGACACAGGGCAAGAGAGTGGCTAGGATGTTTGACTCTCAGCCAAAACTGGGTGCAGGCTTTGAAGGCCAAATGTGTGCAGTATACCTGTACCTAGGAGTTGCTTTGGATAAAAGCCTCTAGATTTTTATTCAAACACTAATTAGAAGTAACTCATAGTTACTGGTTAAAAACAGTGTGTGTTTGTGCATGTGTGTGTGCATGCATACATGAATGTAATGCATGTACGTACACACACATGTCGATGTATTTACATGTGTGTGTGTGTGTGTGTGTATGTGCGACGCTGACCACATGTTTGAGGGATTAGTGATGTTTTTCATCTTATGACCCCCCCTCCCTCATCTCTCTCACTTATGAGTGTTTTACTACGTGCATTTCCTGCCATAAAAAGCCGGTCAGAGGAGCCCTCTCCACTGAGCGCTAACACACTTCATAAAGCAGCCTGGAGAGAGAGATCACAGCCTGGGTCCACCTCCATGGAACCCAGCCTGTCTGAAGGCTGGAAGACAGGCCTATCTGCTGTGGATGCCACCACACCCCAACCCGCTCCACCCACTAGAGCTCCAGCATTCATCTGGTCTGGTAGTTTCCTCGTCACCGATTGGACAATGAAGGAGAGAGGGATTTTATCAGCCAATGGCCATGGGTCTCTTGCCCGCCCCTCTGGGGTTTTGACAGGAGGGTGTAATGTATAACGTACTGTTTAATACCAGTGGCTGTATGAAGGATGCCTGGGGATAACGGGGTTAGGGCTGGCATGGCCACCATTGGCCGGGGGATACGGACGAAAATACAATCATGTCACATTTGTGGAATTTAAATTTCTACTTACTTTAATAATAATATCATGTCAAAGTCCTTCTTTTGTTAAAGATTAGAAAATATAGTTTATACTGTAACAATAAAATCATGTCAAATGTTGCCTTCGGGGGATTAAAACTTCAAATATGAAGAAAGTTCAGTAAGGTTAAATTAAGTTCAAACTCTAACAAGACAATTCTTTAAAATGTTTATTTCCTGGAAATAAATCTGCTATGAAAAGAGTCGAGTTGAGTTAACATTTCACAAGAAAATCATGTTATCTCTGAGGAGTCATTTGGAATAAAGAATAACAAAAGCCAAGAGAAGAAATGCAAGTCCAAATATTCTCAATACGGGTATACAGAGAATGAAATAAATACGGATTAAACAATAAAATAAGGTTTGCTAAAGTAAGCTTAATGCAGCCAAGCAGCACATGTAGGGGTACGTGTAATGTGGACCAGAGAGAGACTCAGTTCAGCAGATGTTCAGTATCAATACTGCCTTCAGATTTACGGCTTCCTTTGCTTTTATCGCCCTTTTCAGGAGAACGACCAGCACAGGGAATGAATAAATATTCAAAGCATTTTAATGTATTTTCAGCAGCGAAGATTAAAAACGTTGGATTTAGTGTTTAGCAAGTTATTTGGCTAACGTGTGATGTTTTTTAGTCTACTCATAGTAACCCTAATTAAGTGTATAGAATGTATGACAGTGTGTGTTTGTGTACTGTGTGTGTGTGCTTGTGGTATGTTTGTGTGTGTGTGTGCATGTGTGCGTGTGTGTGTGCTTGTGAGTGTTTGTGTGTGCATGTGTGTGCTTGTGTCGTATGTGTGTATGTATGAGCGGTATGTGTGTGTGTGTGTCTGTGTTTTTGTGTGTCTGTGTCTGTTTGTACAGTGTGCGTACAGTGTGTGTGTGGGTGGCCATGCCCGCCAGATCCTTTCTTAATTAGAGCCTGGGGTTGGCTCTCGTCAGGTTATCTGATGAACTCAACCAAATGCAGCAATGCTATTGGCTATTCCCACCTCCTCTGGCTCTCTGTGCAATCATGTGCAAGTCATGTATATGGTAGTGTGTGTGTATGTGCGTGTGTGCATGATTCTGTGCATTACTGTGTGTGTTTGAGTGCAGGCAACAGAAGCGTAGACACACTAGTAATTAAAAATAATTGGGACTAGTTTCATGAACATGGAGCAACAGGGGAAATATGGCTAATCAACCACCATCGTTAGCTGAGACGATTATTCCACTTCCTGATTCAAAAAGCTTTTTCTCCAGGGCAAGAGAGATAGAGAGATACAGACACGGTGGGAGAGAGAGAGAGAGAGAGAGAGAGAGAGAGAGAGAGAGAGAGAGAGAAAGACAGAGACAGAGAGAGCGAGAGAGAGAGAGTGGGGGTTTAGAAAAACTAACAGCGATAGAGGGAATAAAAAAGAAATAAAAACAAATAGAAAGCAAGCGAGAGTGCAAGAGGGAAGAAATGAATGAGAAAATAGTAAAACGTTTCTCTCTGCAGAGTTTAGCAGTAAGGGACCGGGTGGCCAGGGCCTTTCATGTCCCACAACGGCCTTGTGTTGCCGTGCCAACCCAAACAGCCATGCCAGGGAGGTCTGAAACACACACCCCAACCTTCACCCCCTGCCACAGCAAAACAAACTGTACATGTGGGTGACAGGGAGAGAGAGTAAGAGAGAGAGAGAGAGAGAGAGAGAGAGAGAAAGAGAAGAGAGAGAGAGAGAGAGAGAGAGAGAGAGAGAGAGAAGACAGCGACTGAGAGAGAGAGAGAGAGACAAAGACAGAGACAGAGAGAGAAAGGCAGAGAACTGAATGCTTTGCAAAAGAGAATAAGAAGTGGAGGGAGACGGAGAGAGGAAGACACACAGAGAGCAGTGTCTGTAGTACAAGTGATTGCAATATTAAAACGCCAGCGAAAGGAATGGTACAGTATACACAATTCATTCTACTGACTGCAAAGGTAGCAGTCATGCAGATCGCTGTGCACAAAGTTACAGAGATTTACACTATACGTTACGTTAACTTGTTCAAATGTTGTAAAATATGAGGTCCAAAGTGATACATTTGTCCCAAGGATTCCCCAGTTCCATTTCAGAAAAACAAGTAGTCCTACCTTTGAACACAAAGCAGGCAGAATGTCAGTTCAGTTAATTAAGATCTTTTCAAATTGTGTTGATAATACCAGCCATATATTCTTGAAATAATATATGGATTCTTTGCAAGAAGTCCTGTCATTGGTAAATAGACCAGAATATCTGTCATGGTCCTTAATACATGTTCATAATGATCAGTATTCTCATAAATTCCATAAGTTATTAAACAACAGTACTGAAGTCCCCATATCTTCACATAATCATAAATACAATGATGACAATAATTGCTCCATTAAACTTACGGTAGTGCAGAGTTAGCCTAAAAAAAACTAAACAAAACAAGACTGAACCATAAAAAACCAAGCCATGTCCAATTAATTGTTTTGTTATCTATGAAATCTGGCTTCCAATGAAGTCCAAATAACTTTCCAGCCTCTCGGTCTAGCACAATTAAAGTTTTTCTCAGACTGAGTCGTGGAGCGTTTGCTTTGGCCTGCTGTCTGTCCCACCATCTGTAAAGCTGTAGTGTAGGGTGGATGGTGGAGCCTCCGGCCAAGGGAAACCTGTGTTTACGGTCCTACAACGAGGATTTACTGGCTTCTAATATAACCTGCTTTCTAAACTTGCCCAGATAAAAACATTCTCTCCCTGCCGAAATCTGTCAAGCCCCCTATCTATCCACATCTCTTTTCTTTTTATATCTCCATTTATTTCCCCATTGTAATATTTCTTCCACTGTTACATGACATTATTCTTCAACTTCATTTTGTTTATTGCTTCATTATCATCATCAGCATCAACATCTCAATCATGATCACTTAGAGTGGTTCTATAGAGCGTTGTTGTACCACAACTAAGACGAGGGGATTAACATTAACTGCTCCAAGCTATTCCTAACTCCACACATCAAACACACACACTACCCAAGTGTCCCCCAGACTGTCTGACCCCCCGCAGCCAATCAGAAGATGCGAACCAGATGAGTGACAGGAGTCTCATGCAATGGCGGCGTCTGCTGTTCCTCCTCCAAGTACTTCCCCCCACACACACACCACCCAGTTCTAGACCAAACCCAGCCTCCCCTCATGTGGTGTTGGCGGTGGGGACGTCGGTTTTAAGCTCATTTCCTCGTCCGCAGAAGAGGAACAATTCTCTTGGGCAGGCACAAGTTCTGTCTATAATCAGATCCATGCTCAGACGTGACAATATGGCCGACAGAGGAGTTAGCGTATAGAGATGCACACACTCGCTCATACTCATTTTACATGATGATGTCTGTGTGTGTGTCCGTGTGTTTGAGCATACATATTATAACTTTGCAGAAGGCTAGGGCCCAGCACAGATCTGGTGGGATAAGGTTTTCGTACAGACCTGCATGCCTGCGTGCGTGTGTACGTGCATGTGTATCCAGCAATGGAGGCATCAGGTCTCTGGGCGTCTGGTTCCCATTAGAAACTTTAATTGGGGAGAAATACAATCACACACAAAGTCCCACTCAGGGTCTCACTCTCAAAACACCACCCTTCACTGTACCTCCTCCAACCTCCTACTATATTCCCCCTGCACCTCCTCAATCTCCTGAAATCTGACCACTGCACCTCCTCTCTCTCCTTGCACCTTCCCTCATCTTCCACCTGCATCTCCTCACGTCTCTCTGCACCTCCTCTCCTCTGACATGCACCTCCTCCTCTCTCCTCTGAGCTTTCTAACGTCTCCCTCTTGCACCTCCTTCTGTCTCCCTCCGGCACCTCCTCCACTTCTCCCCACCTCCTCCCGTCTTCTACCCGGCACAACCTACATTCTCTCCTGAGCTTCTTCCCATCTCACACCTGCACCTCCTTCTGTCTCCCTCCTGCACCCCCTCCTATTCAACTCCTCCTGTCTCCCCCACTTTAAGTTCAACATTAAGCCATTCCTCTTCTTGACATGTAAACTCAACCTTTCTGCCAACACACACTTTCACGAAACGCACACCCCCATACACACACACACACACACATGAACGATAAAAAAAACAAACGAACACGCGCTTACCATATACATATTACATGCTGGCACATTCATTTTGTGCAGGCTCATTTGCTAAATACTGTTATTGAACACACGCACGCACACACACACACACACAGCTGGTGCCTTGACAGAGTCAGTTCTGGGGAGATGTTTATATCAGAGAGTCAGGTTCTCAATATCTGACTGCCAAGGGGCCCCGAGCGTACTTTGCCAAATGGAGGGAGGGAGAGTTTCGGTCTCAATTAGCCGGTTAGAGAGAGAGAGAGAGAGAGAGAGAGAGAGAGAGAGAGAGAGAGAGAGAGAGAGAGAGAGAGGGTGAGATAGAATGAGAGAATGAGAGAGAGACTATGAGCAAGGCCCATATAAACGATTGCAGAGAGATATAACCTAGTTATACCATACCATAACATTGTGTGGTGTATTATTTCAGGGTGTGTGCTAAGGTAAGGGCCCAGCCATGACTAAAAGTAGCTCTAATTATGAACTATGTGGTGCACAGGGTGTGTGTGTGTGTGTGTGTCTGTGTGTGTGTGTGTGTGTGTGTGTGTGTGTGTGTGTGTGCAGAGCCAAGGTTAAGGGAGCTATTACTTTGGGAGGTACACAAGACTGTGGTCTGGAGGTAGAGGGTGTGCTCAAGTGCACACGTACACACACACACACACACACACACCCACACACACAATATATAGCTAGCCTTAAATTATAATAATTCATATTTCCACAAAGAGTCTGTTATTCAAGTTTTGATTCTAAACGGTCAGATTCTTAATAAATGTGGGATACTGAAAGGAACTGATCCAATTAGATCTAAGGCAACTTAAAGTGAAGTTGAGATACATGCAATTAAGTGGGTAGGTCGTCTTGCTTAAGGACCCCCAACATGTATGGCTTCGGCCCTGGGGAGAATTCAACCATGTACCTTTAACCATGTACCTTTTGGTTGGGAACCGACCCTAGTCACTAAAATCAAAGTAGACAGTGTGTCTTAAGACTGATGTTGAGGCCCCACTAGAACGGTCAGAGCCCCGCAAAAACAAACGCTCTTTCAGCTGAACCTCTCTGACGGTTACCACGGTTACCACAATGTATTCCGTCGCCGCTTGGCTTGTGGCAGCGAGATTGCTCAACACTGTAACTAATACAAGAGATGGAGGTCGTGATTATTCTGTGGGAACATATACTGTATGTTCTGTTTTTTTTTATATCATTTCCTTGAAGGGAAGGCATTTTAAGAGTGATCCTACAGGGGCATACCATCACTGTCTCTCTCTTGCTCACTCTCTCCCCCCACCCCCCACCCCTGTGTGTGTGTGTGTGTGTGTGTGTGTGTGTGTGTGTGTGTGTGTGTGTGTGTGTGTGTGTGTGTGTGTGTGTGTGTGTGTGTGGACCAACCAAAGAGAGATGAGCTAGTAGGTCCTTGTCAGACTTTTACCATTAAGCAGATAGAAGGCAGAGTGGCTGAATAAACAAGCTATTTCCCTCTCTCGCTCTCTCTCTCTCTGTCTCCCACTCCTTCACTATCAATCACATTCTCACCTACTCCATCACGCTCACTCATTCACTCACCTGTGATTTTCTGAAGTAGTGGGCTAAGCTCCGCCTCCTGGGTGATCACCAGGGTGAGCGCTCCAATCAGCTCCCGCTCCGTCTTCTCCAGCTCCTCCTCTTCCTCCTCCACCCGGCCCTGGTGTGGCCACGGCTGCGCCTCGTCGGCCAGAGAGTAGAGGAAGACGAGCAGGAGGATCATCTCCTCGGGGCCGCAGTCCTCGCTGGACCGCTCGTCCCCGGGCCCCGCGGGGCCGCTCTTGCTCGTGGGCTTCATCATCGGCAGGAGCTGCCGCAGCACCGTGGGGAAGTCTGAGGCGCCCAGAGCCTGTTTCAGCAACACATGGAGAGTAAAGGTCAACCCCAGTGCTCCCAGGGTTTTCCCGCTGCAACACCTTATCATAGTATCATGTCAAAGCCTTTGACCCCTCTTGGGCCGAGCTACAATTTGGCCAATGGCGAGGCTTCGGTAATAGTTAATACAGAGGTCATGAGGAGCGCGGGTTAGGTTCCTAAAAGGCTTACAGGTTGACTGAGGATGACAGGGGGCGAATCCAGAAACCTTTGGTATCCCGTTTTTGCATGATTTTCGGTTAAAATTGATTTGGTAAATTTGTTTTATGGACTGGAGGGAAACATTCTCAGAAACAGAGCCCCCAGAGAAGAAATCATTACTTTACTATCAGGAATGGTACCGCAAGTTGATTATTCAACATAAGCAGGGTAAATATTAACATTAATGAAGTGTATGTATAGGTTGATTGGTTTTGGTTTGCAGTATAATGTGTATTGAATAATGGAAACTCAAGTGTACAGTCACACTTCAGCTGGCACTCAAGCACACACACAGACACGAACACATGCGCACACACACACACACACACACAAACTTCTGGAAAGTGTTAAGGTGCAGTGACCTGTCTCTTTACAGTTGCCTCTGAATCAGCCCTCCTGATGGTAAAACTATGGTCCAAATGAGCTGAATCACATGATCATTTCAACGGAACACTGACCAATCACAGCAAGGGTGATCTCATGCTCCTCCAAAATAAGGGCGTCAAGCTGATCTGCTCGCTGCTGGATAAGAGAACATTAAGGGCAGCGAACCAAGAAAGAAAGGATTTGAAGTCGGAAAAAACACTAACGGCGGACATTAAAAGCATATAGAAACAAAGAGAGGTAGAAATAAAGAAAAATAAGTGGGGGAAAACGAAGAAAAAGCAAACCTCAGTTAGAGTGGGAAACAAAGGCCCATTTGGTATCTGTGTTGGTTATCCCTGTTAGCCGTACAGCTAGGCTTTGAGGGTAGATTTCCTTTCCAAAGCCCTGAGTTCCCCTGGCGAACACAAACAGTCTTATTTTCTCTGCTCGGGGCGCCCAGCAGCTTGTGGGGAGTTCAGGGGAACCAGAGGACCCAGAGACCGGCCCCGTTGGGGTGGATCTGGTGTCTGACCTGATATCTCGGCCAAAGATGCAATACAAACCGTTCTCCCTCGGATCACGAGCTCAGCACGCACAGCCGAACCCGACAGAATGTGTGGAACCCCCCCCGCTGGAGCTGACCGTCGAGCTGAGAGAGAACGATGGCCGTACAAACTACTGAGCATTTTGAGAACTTGTCGAAATCGCCGTTTGGCTATCTAGTGTTCATCGAGGACAACTGCGGTTTTCCTCGAAGATGGCGAGCAAACGATGGACGTTCAAACTACAAAGATAAATACAAAAAGGCCCTTCAGACTACCGAGCGTTTTGAGAATTTGACGAGAACATTTGCCGTTTTTTCCTTGAAGAACACTGGATAACGAAACGGCTTTCGACAATGGCGGCTCTGTTAGTCTTAATGGCTCCCTGGGCGGACGACATTGCGAACGCGGCGTTCAACAACATGCTTAGGCTCAACGAATTATCAGGATGGCGGGGAACGTCGTTGCCACAGCGACGGCAGATATGGCTGCCTCCGCCAGACATTGCGTCAACCCCACAGCCGCTCGGGGTCGTGAGAGGTATCAGGGGAGGGGTCTCGGCTCCCCGGGACCCCCCCTGCTGGAGCTGGACCCGGACTCCCGGTATCTAGCACACCATTCGGGGCCTCCTCCCTCTGCACATTAGTCCCGGCCAACACCCCCTCTTCCCCACCGCCATCCCCCCCATCCTCAATCCCTGTCCCCCCCCCCCCCCCCCCCCCCCCCCTCTCTCTAGCTCTCTCTCTCCCCCTCCCTTTCTCCCCACAGGGGCCATTCAAACAAACACATCTCTCCCCACATTTTTTTTTTTCTCTCCCTCAGCATTGTGAAATCTCCAACCTTTCCAAGCTGCACTTATTCACTCTGCCAAACAATGTTTGGGAACTTCCATGGATCTGTGTTTCTCTGTGTGAACCAGAGTCGTCAAGACGGGGAATCACGCTTTAGTGGCAGAATAAGTGGAGTGAGCTCTTTCTCTCTCAGTCACACCTTCTCTCTCAATGTCTCTCTCTCTCTCTCTCTCTGTCTCTCTCTCTATGTCTCTCTCTATGTCTCCCCCCTCTCTCAATCTCTCTCTCTCTCTCTTTCTCTCTCTGATGTCTCACTTTACAGCAGAAAAAGCAGGGATTTCTGGTCTGTATGCACTCACAGGCCGCCCCGTGCTATGCTATGCTAGTTACGCTTCTACTCCCGCAACAACCCATGACCATTAAAGACAATATTTGGACAGGCCGGGCATCGGATAGCTTCAGGGCGAGCAGTTTGACCGGAGTCTCTGAGATCAAGTTTATTGCGATTGTCTAAGCATGCGTTCACACATACAGGGACTGACTTTCCCAATTATTTGTTGATAATTAAATGTTAGGCAACACCGAGTACAACAACTACAAAAAAGATTTAAAGATAAAAAAACAAAACAACAACTGGATGACGCAGACAGCGAGTTAAGTTGCACCAAAGCAGCTTTTCAAAGTGAAACAACCTGTGTATAACGTGAAACTCTGGCACAGGTAGCTCTTAGTGAGAGGGCTAAAGAGCAGAGGAGAAGGGTGGGGGCGGAAAAGAGACCAAGGAGAGGTGGAGAAGACGAGAGGGTGAGAGGAGAAGGATTTGGGCAGAAGAAGAGGAGCCGGGAGGTAAAGGGGAGGGAGGAGAGGAGAAGAGGAGAGGAGAGGGAGGAAGGGAGGAGAAAAAGAGAGGGGAGGTGAAGATGAGGGAGGAGAGGAGAATGAGAGCAGGAGAGCAGGAGCGGGGGGGGGGGGGGGTACAGGGCTGAGCAAGGGGTTCGGAGGGGCTGCTGGCCCCACATCATTTATTATGAGGCGACTCTACAGGACTCAGACCTGAACCCGTTATCCCCCCCCCCCCCCCAGGGCCTCCAAGTACATCAATTTCCCCCTGACTAATTCCTCTCGTCGTAAGCCCGCCCTCTCCTCCATTGTTCACAACAAGCTCTGGCTTTTTACGACAATGTGGCCGAGAGAGAGAGAGAGAGAGAGAGAGAGAGAGAGAGAGAGAGAGACTGGAAAGGATTGTGTGTAAAGGTTGCGAGTTTGATCATACGTTTTGGCAATTGGTGTTTACGTGCTACTGGGCAAAGGATCCCTTGGCATGGCAGCGCCAGGTTTAGCAACTGGAAAGAGGAGGGGATGTCTTCATCAGCCAAGAAGACAGTAACAGAATGTGTTTATCATTGCTTTTATTGGGAAATAACCAAAACTTATGTTCAGTTTTGATGAGTCTTGGCTTGTGGCTGAAGATTCAGTAGTTCTACAATCTCTTTCGTCGTTCCCTGACCAGCCGGCGATAAATAAAACTTATTCCTTGTATGTGTGTTTGTGAACGTGTGATGTTTTGTGTGCGTGTGTGTGTGAGAGAATTTATGTGCAAGTTTGTTAATTTTTTTTATTGTGCATGTTAAAGCCCTTTGTAAACGTTGTATTTAAAGGTGCTATACAAAGGAAATGCATAATGTACATAATGTGGACGTGTCCTGCACGTGTATAAGAGTGTGTCGGTGGGTATGTTTAAGTATGTATAGTGCATATGTACATGCCTATGTCCTGTATATGTATGGGGGGATATAGCTAGCACCTCAAGGGGAGGAAATGGCCGTCTTTGGTTTAAAGCGGAGATGGAAGATTGACTGCAGCAATTTTCAGCACTACAGCTGAAACCTGACAATACCTGGCACATATGTTGTCCAGAGATCTATGGTACTCTCCACACCTCCAACAACTGAAACTGAAAATTCTGCCTGCAGCACTTACCACCGTGCTCTCCGAGAATCGGTTGAACGTGTTGTAACACCTTCGCCCTACGAAACCAGATGCTAATGCAAATTTACAAGGGGTAGAACTCAAGAACTAGATGGGGAGCCAGCATCAGCAACGCACGCTGCGTTCCGTTGCGTTTGAGCCAAACCTTGAAGAAAATGACAGCTCTAAAAATTGCTAAAATGGTAAGTAGCATGCTACATCCATGTTGATTTTGAGGTCCAACCTTTTACAAACCAGGCAGGGTTTAGGATTGGCGTGCATGGCAGCCGCTCGCCTATAACTGCAGCAATAACAGGAAGCTAATGCAATTTCAGCTCGCCATTACAAAGTCCACTGGTGGCCTGCTATGCACTAATGCCACCATTACATACAATTAGACAATAACGATTGCCAATGCACTGTACAAACAATGGTAATGTTGGAGTGTGCAATTACTGAAATAAAGTCATTACTTTAAATGACTGTGATAGTTTCTTATCATGGCATAGTGTGCGCGCCATAAGAATGTGTATAAGATGAAAAGCCAAAAAGAAAAATATCTTTCTATTCAAAGCCGCTATAAAGGCAAAGCAGATAGGCCGACACAAAACTAGCCGCTGGTTTGCTGAAAGATGACTGGAGCGCAACCAACTACTTGGTGAAGCGTTCTGCACCAATCAGCATCTCTCTTGGGTTGTGCTTCGGTTTAAATCTGTCAGCTATTGATTGACAGAAAAGCGTTTGGCAGCCCCATCCATTCTGGGGTCCATAAAGCTGCAATCTCACCCAATCATGAAGCATAGGCCAAGCCCCGCCCTTTGCCCAGCAAAGTCTGAACAGGAAACGAGGTCCAGATGCAGCCCCTGGAGGAAGGTAAGTGTTTCAGATGCAGCGCAGCATGCTAAACAGAACCAGGCCTCACTCTCAATACTCCCAGCCTGCACAATGAACCTTTTTCTGGGACCCACAGGAGGGGGGGGGGGGGGGGGGGGGAAGGGGTCTAAGAGGGACTAGAGGTACTGGGCCAGTAAGTAGGAGGAGCTCCAAGAAGCTAGTGGGACAAAGTTGGCTGAAGGTTCAGGTTGTCCCGGTCCAGAAAGAAAACCAATTGAGTCGCCATTCATCAATGTCCTCCACTGAATTTTCCTTTCTTCTCATCGCAGAAAATCAATACGCTGCTTTGCATACCTCTGAAAATAAATGTTGTGGACACATGGTGCCGATTTGCTTTCACATAATCACATCCAATTTGTGTTGCTAATAACACGTAAGGTTGGAGAGGATACGGGAGAGAGCAGTGTAAGCCAAGAGCCGTGAATATCTGCAGCGGAGGTGGAGGTAGAGACCGAACACGGCCAATATATGTACAGTAGAGGAGAGGATCAACACAGTGTGGAGAGACTATCCAACATGAAACTGATACGCAACACAGCGAGGGCCAAGCTCACATAAAGTTCAACGCAAGAGGATTTGGCGGAAGGAATGGGGGACCTGTTACTGAGCTGCCGTTTGTTCAGGTCTTGTCGAGGGGACACTCGGTGCTCGTTTCCTGGGGCGGTGACACTGACAGATCCGAGAACAGGTCTGCCGGAACCCCTCTGTTTATCGAAAGGACGGAAATTTGGTTTAAGATCGGCCCGGGGCGGAAAAATAAAGTTTATCTCTGGTTCTCTTTTCGCGGTCATTACTCTGTCTCTGGTGAAAGGCAGGATAAGTCTTTCAACCTAGCGGGTGTTTGGTGACGGAGGGATGGACGTCACAACCAGCCCAGGGAGAAGACACAGAGTTCTCATTACGAACTGTGCAAAAGCGTATTAAACCTCTCCACCCTTATTAATTTGGATTTGATTATTCTTTTTGTTTGTGCTTTTGTTTTGAGTTGATTGTATTTTGAACTACTTTTTATTATGTGATAGTCTTCATGTGGGTTTGGATTGGTGGGCTTTACGGCTCATGCTTATCAGCAAGGTTTTTATTACGTGGAAAATAATTATAATAAATACTGTTGACTGCTTTGTGAAATATGCCACATGTAAAGCACTATACATGCAAAAAAATCACAACATTTTATTTTAGACAAAGTCCACCCTACAGATTACTTAGCTGACATGGTGATTAAGGCTGCAGATTGCGTTTACAGACTTTTAACCAGAAATCTGATATTTGTAATTCCATAATGCTAATCAACGGAGCTAAGTGTATACTGTGTATATGAATCACCTAGCATCTCAACATAGAGGGCCGGTGTGGCCGCTGCGGTCATGTCTCTGTCCACAAGGCACACGGCTCCTTGTGTGTTTATTCACCCAAGTCCAGACATCACCCACGCAGAGGTTGAGGTCGGTACTCAAACACAACCTCCAATGGCTTCTCCAACATCAGCCGGTTTGCCAGCAGAAGGCTGGTCCTCCAACACCAAATTGTAAAAATCGAAAACAGCCCTTCTCAGACTCAACAAAAGAGGTTGATGAATAAACAAAACTTGGATCCCGAGTGCACTTAATCTATACAATTACGTTTGCTGCAGTGCGCTTTTCGCAAGTTTGCACGAAGTGTCAGTTTAGTACAGCTGGTATAGATGGGTTTGCTCAAAATGCCCCGAGTATGCCTAATACGTTCCGTTAGTATGTGGGCCTGTGGCGGTAGAGGCTGTTGTGTGGCCACATAGGCTGCAACAGATCATGGCGTCATTTACCAGATGAGAGCCTGTTCTCAGCCAGAAACCCTTGGGATGTGTATAAACACCCCCACACACACAAACACACTTTTTTCACAGACGGAAACTGATTCAGACCCATTTATGAAGAGCACACACGCACAGACACACACACGTCCACACGAGATAGTGATTTCGCCATTGACGGGACACTACCTATGTATTACGTATTGACTGAAAAGGAATGAAGAAAGAAAAGGTTGAGAGAAAGAGAATGAAGGGAAGACGGGACTTAAGTAATCAAATAAGCAATAAAAAATGAAAGAGGAAAAAAAGAAAAACTAATTTACTTTGGTAATAAAAAAAATAAAAACTAGTAAAATGATAGAAAAAAAACATGAAAGGTGGATTTATGGGGTAAACAGGTCGTTTTCCCAGAATAAAGTAAAGACTGTTTATTCCCTGAAACTCGCAGCAAAACATCTGACTCCACACTTCCATTGTTGCCCAATTTCAGACAACGTACAATGTATTTTGTACATTATCTCCATGAATCACCGGCTTGATGGCGGTCATTGGGGGAGATATTTATCTCTCCTCCATCCACGCCCCCTGGTTTGAATGAAGACAGGAGCCCTGCGAAGGGTTAAAACACCACATCTGATTCCAGTTTGGCCGTCTCTCTCACACACGCACACACACACACACACACACACACACACACACACACACACACACACACACACACACACACACACACACACACACACACACACACACACACACACACACACACACACAGGGCTGAATGACTGACGACCAGTGGCGCGAAAAAATGGGAGACTTTCAAAATAAAAGCCTTGCTTAACAGTGTGGTAAAGCATCTGACCAGTACGAAAACATGAAGGCATGCTTCTCTGGTATTCCTCACTAAATAACACTGAGGAGCACGTTGTTCACCGTATGTAAAAAAAAAAGAAGATTGGAAAGGAAAAAGGTTGGTTGCTAATGAATTCCCTTCATCAGCATACAGCCTCTGCCAGCCAGAGGGGGGCACTGTTGCACCATACTGAGAACCCCCTCAACCACCTCCCTCCCCCAAACAACATCCCCACTACCATCACAACGTCGCCCTCTCCTCTCCCGCTCTCCCCTCCTTCCCTCTCCTCCAGGAAGAGTAAGACTCTGCTACAGTACTATCAGCCAGGGGCGGAGTTGGATGGGGGTAACATGTATAATTAATCCATTACCTTAATCTGACCTCAGAGGATGGGCCACCACTGTGTGTGTGACTGCAACATGGTGACTGTGGTCCTGTTGACCTCATGTTGTCCGCCAGCTCAGTGTTGCAGAGCAGGGGACTGTGGTCTTGTGTCCTATGGGTGTGGCTCCTTCTTCTGGACCCAGTCTTAACACAACATGGCGCTGGACGCAAGGCAGCCATTGGTCCGAGCCGGGGCAGAGCGATGACTCATCGCTACGAGATACAGCTGTTTCTTCTGTGGTGACGGGGTTCGTGAAGAGCGCGGGGTGGGAGCCTATGTCGCTGCTGCCGCCGCGGGCGCGGAGTGGACCGCGGCTGCCGCGTGCGCGCGTGCGTGCACGTGAAGTGGGCCGTAGCTGCCGCGGGCGTGCACGTGCAGTTGGCTGCTGCTGCAGCCAATGGGCGTGCGTGTTTCGGGGGTGCCATGGGGGGTGTGCACGGAGACCTGGGGTTGGTTGGGGCAAGGAGGCACAGTCTATTGACCCCCCCCCCCCCCCCCCCCCTTTAAGTGAGAGGTCACAGAGGTAACAGTGTGTTTACGTGTGACAGAGCGAGCAGGAGAGCCAGAGAGCCAGAGAGCGAGAGGCCCCACACGCACATCTGGTTCACAAGCTGGGCCCCGCGGGGACGAGGGAAGGGGTGGGGGGGGCATGGGTGTGTGTGTGTTGACGCACATTGTTTAAGCGTTAGGCTGTGTGTGCATGTGTATAGTGCATGTGTGTTTGTTTACACATGTCTTTTAAGTGTTCATCTGTGCGTGTCCATGTGTTTACCTGTGTCTTTTAAGCGTTCGGCTGTGTTTGTGTGTGTGTATATGTGGGTGTGTTTATGTGCGTTTTTAAAGCCTTTTTTTGTGTGTCTTTGTGTGCATTTAATACACTTTTATATCGTGCAGTTTTGCTCCCATTTGTAACAGAGAAAAATAGGACTTGACCTGGATATGTCAAATCGATTCAAAAACAGTTTTTTACAGAGAAAGAGCAAAGTAAATTGGCAAAGGGGGGAGAGAGAGAGAGAAGATGAAGTCTAAGTGTTGTCATAGCGACAGATGTTTGTAACACCTTCCGTGGTTTACCTGCAGGCAGACAAATACAAAACCAAGGAGGAGAAATTATGAATGGAGATACGTAGAATGATTGAGCGACAAGGGAACATAGTTAGTGAGAGAGAGAGAGAGAGAGAGGGAGAGAGAGTAAAAGGGAGCTAGAGAGAGAGAAAATAGGAGGGAATAGAGAGAAGTAGAGATTACATTAACGAGACAGAGGCAGTAAGAGAGAGAGGTGAAAGGAAAGAAGATGGAGTGAGAATGTATTGATAGGCCTTATCACCATGGTGACAGAGGTTATCAGATACAAGATGGATAGAGGGCTGGGATGTGACTCAGCAGAATTTGATGTTCAATGACCTTCCATTATCAAACATCCACACACATACACAAAAGGAATACTCAGGCCTCAGGACAAAGCCACTCTGATGGGCATGCACACACACTCACGCATACACACACACAGAACGCAATAATGCCATAAAGCGTTAATCAGTGCAGACCACACTCTAAACATGAACAGACATACTGCCGTGAACATTCTTCCATTTTTACTGGAAACCAAACGAAAAGAGAAATAGGAGCCGAGGTATTATGAAGTTATGAGTTATGATGAATACTCTACATCAGGGGGCCTGTGATGTGTGTGTGTGTATAACTGTGTGTGTGTGTGTGTGTGTGTCTCTGTGTCTCTATGTAACTGTGTGTGTGTCTGGGTGTGTGTATGGCTGTATGTGTGTCTGTGTGTGTGTGTGACTGAGAGCCTACATTCAGGAGGGAAAGGGCAGCAGAATGAGGTGAATAAAACATGTATTCACATCATCAGTGGCGACAGGAAATATCAACACACAGGACCACCGTTCGGTTTCCCAGCATGTCTGGGGGTTTCACAGCAGAGCTATTTATATTAAATTCATGGATGGTTAGCTAAAGTTCTGTTTGTTTATTTCATAGTGTTGTATAGAATTTCTATTTGATTTGATCTAAACGTACATCATTTGTTGAATACATTGCTGTCAGAAAGCCAAAGAAATACATACATACAATATATATTTTTATATTTATATTGATTGTTTATTATCATTGGAGAATGTTATTCCATACGGTGCACAATTGAAAATGATACCCTCTCTAAATTTGCTCCCCTGGTAAAGTCAAGCAAAAATATATATCTATTAACGCTTATTGACAAGGCGGCCATTGAGTTGCTTGATACCATGAACCACATAAATGCAGTGGTATTAACGTCTGTTTGCATAGTAACATGTTGTGTGATGCTAGACCTTGCTAAGCGTGCGTCTCACCTGACAGGGTTAGCGGTGGACGCTGGCATAATAGCTTTACTTTAGCGTGGTTGACTGGCTTCTCTGTGTGGGGATCATGGCATCAGAGCAGTGAGGTGTGAGGAAAACAGCCTTTCTGTTAGCGATCTCAGAGAGAGAGGGACATAGAGAGACAGAGGAAGGGAGAGAGAGAGAGATTCCGCACACACAGCACTCTACTGTTAGCGTCTAACTAGCGTGACACCGCTAACACCAGTCGCATAGAACCACATTCAACTCTAGAAAACACGGCTGCCCTCAGCATGTGGAGCACACAGACAAACACACACACATACGCACAAGGTATATGCGTAATTTTGACAAGATGGACAGAACCTGCACAGAGGAAGGCAGTGTGTCTTGTGTGTTTGTGTGTCCTGGTGGAATTCCAGACAGAGACTGATATATAGTAAGGGAGCAGACAACGGTTGTAATAGAGAGAGAAACACACACACACAGGGAGAGAGACAGAGGTATACAGAGAGAGTGAGATGAACCGTAGTGATTCAGGACTATAATAACACAACTCTAATCAACGCAGGCGTTGTCCCGGAACACAAATATGTGATCGGGGACAAGATAGGAGAGAAAGTAAAAAAAATAAGTGTCTCAGACACACACACAGACAAACACACAGACACAGACACACACACACACACACACACACGCACACACACACCACTTTTGCTTTCTCCCTCAGCCATAGCCCCTCCCCCCTTCTCTGGGGTCCAATCGATCACATACAATTCCCAGAATTCTTTGGGTCGGAGACGTACAGCCCTTTCGCATTATCAATGGTCCTTATCAATGACTGAACCAGACCTCATCCTTCACAGATAACCCTTAGAGAGTGACTGGGTGAAGACTCACAGAATCATTTCTTTCAGGACAACAACCATCCATCTTTGGTAAGCTGCTCAGGACGTGAAACCCTTCCTGATGGCCTGGTGTTTCAAATACAAAGTCTCTGGAACCAAGACAGAACAAAAAACAACCACTGGCAACAAGTTGTCCATACAAACCATTGTGAATGAGCTTAAGAAGCTCAAGGAAAATAGGTTGACATACCTTGGAAAGAAAGCTCAACCGGTTCGCAGCCTTTTTTTATTTTTTTTGTACTAGCAAAAAAGATTTGCTAGTACGAAGCTGTGAAGGCGCAGAAAAACAATCTTTTTGTTGTTGTTATTGTGCCTATTTTCTGTAAAATACTTGTTTTTCAGAGAGCTTCTCTTGTGAGCCAACCACCGACCTTTGACCACTTGAGTTGGACATTGATGTTCAGAGCAAAGCTAGACAGCCACAGCACACTGTTTGACTTACCTATCCACAGGCAGTGATTAATGTCTACCAGTAAATGTTCAGCATCTTACCACCTCAAGCACCACCACCCCCCTCGACTCCTTTCCCACACTGAGAGACACCACCCCGGTCCCTTTTCCTTCTCATCCTTCCTTTTCCTAGGTCTCTTCCTGGACAGATGGTAAACACATCGCTAATGCCTCGTCTGTCTGTCTGTCGGTCTTCTGAGGCCTTCCAGAGATGAACGTCTACACGCAAATGCCACCGTGGCTCCAACGTCCCTTCCTGCCTTCCTGTTACATGCTGCGACCAGAGCGAGGTCAGAGGTCAGATTAGTCACAGGTTGTATCCCAACTAATTGCTTCTTTTCAGCTAGTATTTATGGCTAAACATCCTCATAAACACTCCTAGTTACTCTCCTCTCTGCGCAGAAGTCGAGGATGCAAACCACGTCTTTCTCTGTTTTTTTCCCCCTTATATGGGAGTTTAACAAATCATTCACGTCTTGTTCTTCCTTTGATGAATAATAACGATTTGAATCGTAAAAGTCATAGTTGATAGAGGAATGGTGCTGTCCAGCTCAACTGGTAGAGCATGGCATAAACACTGCCAGGGTGAGGGGTTAGATTTCCCCCCATTCTTAAAATGCATTCATAAGGTTAATGTAAGATGCTTTCGATATAAGGGTTAGTCTGACTAATCCCAACCTTACCTATATATTTCCACGTTTATTTATACCATAATGATTTTGAAAGACAAATATAACACAGATTTTAATAATAACATTAATTATTTTTGGTCTTCCCATCCACCAAAAAAATCAGTTGGTAAGAGAGAATTTGCCTCCCGTGCCCCGTATTGAATAACCTACCCCACCATATAAGGGAAGCAGGGTCTGTGGATCCTTTTAAATCTAGGGGAAGACATTTTTGTTCTGAAAACAGTATGGAGTGTAATCTGTTGTTGTTGTTATCCTCAGTCATTATTTGTTTTAAGACATTATGTTTTTATGTCAATGTGTCTGTTTTCTGAGACCGTTTCGATGGTGGGACTGCACTTTAAATAATAAATAGATTGAAATTGATGTATATCTATAATGAATATGTACCAGTGTGTGTGTAGGTGGTAGTTTGCTGCATGTGTGCTTGCATGTGTGGGTGTCAATAAGCATCTGTTTTTGTTTGTACGTGTTTGTACGTGTGTGTGTGTGTGTGTGTGTGTGTGTGTGTGTGTGTGTGTGTGTGTGTGTGTGTGTGTGTGTGTGTGTGTGTGTGTGTGTGTGTGAATGCACACATGTGTTTGTGTGTTTGTGCGTGACCCTGTGATGGACCGGCGTGACAGTCTGGGTGTTTTCCCATGCTTAGGAGGGCCAGACCCTAGCCTCCTGCCATACTGCTTTCACACGCTGGTGTGTCAGCCCAAGGCAGACCCAGTGTTCACACCAGCATAATCTAAAGTGCTTTAGCACCAGATTTAGCTCCAAGCTACTGGCCCTGCTCTGGAGCCGGATTAGCATGAACAACATTTACAGGCCAACAACGGAAATCACTAAAAGCACAAAGCTAGAATGGTGAGGCTGTGTGAATTGGTCTATGTTGCAGAATTGCCCTTGACCAATCAGGGCTGGCAAATCACTCACTATATGGCTCTATTTATTGTTTTCTAACTAGTGACTGTGCTCAAGTCTTGGCTCGCTGCTTAGCCACATCCTTCAAACATTTGTGAGATCTCTCTCGTCCAAAGACTGCTCCACTGTGTTTTGCTGATTAATTTTCCTTGGGCGAACACCACAAGAACCTTCAATTGCGTGACAGTACAACAGTTGGCGAGGTTGTTTGAGCTGCTCTGTAAATTATTGTAATCTAGGGTTTCAGAGTGAGGACGTGGTGCATGTTAAGGCCAGGGCTTCAAACTAAACACCCGGCTTAGATGTTGAAGTGTCGGAGCCAAAAGTCTTGAGTCTCTGAGCAGCAACAGGGGAGGAGATCAGTTGACGGCTGGATGGATAAATCTAAATTAATTCATGAAACGATATTTGAATTCAATATATTTACTCTATTAGTTATGGACAAACCAACAATATCCTTGTGCAAATAGAAATAAGGTCATCTCAGGAGATAATAAAACAGACTAATATTATAAACTGAAATAACTACAGGCAACCCGATTACATTACAACATTCTAAAACTAATCAAATTTAGAACATTTAATAATGCATTCAATGAACAAGTAAATTACTTTGTCAGACAGACAGGTTTCAGCGCGATGCCTTCATTTCCATACACTATATGTTCCATACAGTAGAGTATAGTGGCTTTGTGTCCCGTCTTGAATAAGGGTCATGGACTAGGGGTTCCTGCACTCTGAAGCAGAGACATTGCAAACTCGGTACTGAGAAACTTTGAGCGTCAGCCCATTTTTAATGGACAGTCGTGCAAACTTGCAGAAATAACATTCACTTTTTGCAACTTCACCTCTGCGCTATTATTTTTTTAAACAGGATGTGGAACAGTGGTCCATGGAAAATATCCCCCCCAACCAAAGAAAAGGTACTTATTCTTCACAGTTTTGCATGTCACTCGCTGAACTTCTCACCTTTCCCTGTCATTTACGTGTCAAATGTGGCGCTGGGCGCCACAATAAATGCTTCCAAAACATATTTTAAAGCGGTTGATACCTTATGGCATGCATACATATATTTTAAAAAATTCAGCCATGTGGCCACCCAAACTGTAAAACACACTCATTGGATCCGCCAGAAATTCTTAAACGTAGCAGTAAAGCATGTTGCTGTCAATGCGTGAGAGGGAGATGAGAGACTGAGAGATGCTCCTGCTGCAGTCTGTTCTGACTGTGGTTCCTCTGAACACACAGACACACACACACACACACACACACACACACACACACACACACACACACACACAGACACACACACACACACACACACACACACACACACACACACACACACACACACAGCTCAAGGAAGTGCTTGAGAAGAGGGAGGCTTCGACATGATGACCAGAATGACAACGAGAGATGGTATGGGTTGAGATGGAGAGAGAGAGAGAGAGCATGTGGCTGCCTTATGTGGACCGGACCCTATTACCCTTCCCCCGCCCACTCATAATTAGCAGCAGGGCGTCTGTGCATGTATTTTGTATTCCTGGGTTGCTTTTGATTCCCCATTTGATTCCTATTTTTTCTGAGAACAACGACAGAACAAACCAGACCCACATGTCTCCCCCGGCGTGGCTTTGTGGAGAATAATAAATGTAAGAGGGACAGGGCATTTCAGTTCAGATCGGATGAAAAGTAGGACAACCGTGGAAAGTGTAGCAATCAGATAAATCAGAGCAAACAATAGCTTGGCAGTTTGTGTCATGGTGGAAGACCTTTCAAAACACTGCAGATTAAACTAATGTGTTGAAAAACAATAATAGAATTGTTTAATATTTCCAAATCTGTAAAATTGCAAGGTTTAGCGAGTTTTGGCTCTAGTCATTTAATCTTCGGCCTGTTGTGGCAGTTGGCGAAAGACATTTCACAGCAGACATAAATGTCCTAGATTTGTTCCCAGGGAACATTGCTCAAAACTGATCCATTTAGAACAATTTGACAATTTTCAAGGATTTTTTGGAATTTTCAAGTTCCAGCAACTAATTAGATAAAGAGGAGACGGTTTGACAAACAAACACAACTAACAGGATCTCTCCCTACAGCTGAAAATGCAGTTCCTGCGACAGAGCTAGCCCAACATGTTCAGTGTCTTGGCAGTTGTTCTGACGCATTCTTTCACTTCATCTCTCAGTCCATCCGCTCTTAGGCTCTCTATACCAGATCATCCACAAACATTACACACACACATATACACACACATAAACACACACACACAGCCGAAGGACCCTCTGTGTGTGTTCAGAAATCCCTCCCAGACAGACCAGGGGGAGGCCGGGTGCTTGTGTGTGTGTGTGTGTGTGTGTGTGTGTGTGTGTGTGTGTGTGTGTGTGTGTGTGTGTGTGTGTGTGTGTGTGTGTGTGTGTGTGTTTGAGAGAGAGGAGTGTTTCAGTTCAACATGTGCTTGCGGTCCTTATCCATCCTGCATTAATAAACGTCCCCCCCCCCCCCCCGAACTCATCCAGATGTAATGAGATGCACAAACATCAATGCATGAGCACACCCGACTAATGGCATTAATGTAAGGAGCAGAGAGAGGGTCCAGAACTCTGAGTTCTGAGAGTCGAGGAAATTGTTGGCGGGGATAGGAAAACCATTATGAAAAACGGGGAAGAGGGAAAAGATTGTGACGGGAATGAGAAGGGACAAATGACAGACGTTTTACACTCTTCCAGAACTCGTCGGGGGAGTTTGACTCTTCTTGATCTCTCCGAATCTAGCTGTCGATCAGATTCCCGAAACAGGCAGCAGAATTGAAACTAGCTCCAAAGTAAAAAGGCTGTCGTTTTGTGTTTAGTTCGCTAAAGATGACGTCAGGAAAAATGGGTCGGGATTAACATTGCCAAACAGATTTGTTTTGTTTTTCTTTTCTCGAGACCAATCAAAGCTTCACTGAAAGCCAGACAAACCCTTATATCCACCCAGCTCTGTCCAAAAACCTAAACATGGAAACTTCCAGAATCAGAGACACAGAGATCTCGAGTGTTGTGGCTGGTCAAAAACCTGACACAAATCACTGTGGGTAAACAGGCAGACACCAAAAAAATACACAAGAAACTTCTTGGGTCGTGTTACACCGTTGAACCAAGAACCTTCAAACACGAACAGCCTTCAATCATTGGCCACAAAAAAGAAAGATCTTTCTTTCTTTCATGGTAAGATGTCTGACAGGTGAATTTGATAGGCTTAAGTTAAGAGTCTAACATGACATGTTCGCTGAACACTGTAGTGTTTTGCTAACACCGTCACACGCTCCACTAGTACGCGGGGGGGAGGGGAGTGTTACAGATATCAAACACACGGCAAATCTCCCCCTGATCACACTCTTTGAGCTCTCAGCTTCCACACAGGCCAGCGCCCCAGGGAACTCTGGGTAATTAATGGCAGGCAGAGGGTGTCCCTGATTGACCCCCTCATCCCCCCTGGATGCTCAGTTACCGCGGCAACCGGTGATTTCAATATCTCCTGGGTGATTGGTCGACCCAGCCTCCCCCAGCCTCGGGGCACAAGGTGGGCAAGAGTCAACAGAGTATAAGGATTTGAGATTTGGTTGGGGGGAGGGGGGGGCTCAGATGGGTATAATTACAAGGTATTACAGAGAAGTCTCCTTATTCACACTTCGCTAAGCGACCTGGAGTCTAAGGGGGCGGTGAGGTGTTGGTGGGGGGGAGACCCCAAGCTAGCCCCCCTAACCCCAAATACTACTATCTTATTCACATCTGGGTGTGGAGCAGAGCCTCTGTCTGACTTTTGACTGTAGGGGGCACTAGCTAGCTATCAGATGCTCTGCAAAGACCAGCAGAACATGGTGTGCCAGTCACACACACACACACACAGACACACACATACACATACACACACACACAAACACACACACACACACACACACAGACACACACACATACACACGGTCGTAGAACACGGATCTCCATGGGGGAGTTTCATTGACCATGGTTCTCCCTCCAGGCCTGCTCTCCTCTTCACCCTTCACTGTTCAGACACAATGAGAACCATACTGCCATAACCTGCAGCCCAAGGTAGAGGTCCTGGAGAAGTCTCAGCTTACTCTGAGAAGCATGGACACAAGCGCACACACCAACAGATAAACTGAGAGACACACACACACACACAGATAAACAGACAGACCCACACAGACACATATACACACGCCCTGTGGCCTGTGACCTCTGCCCTCTGCCCAGCAGGTAGTGACAAATGAGCTGATAGTTAATGTGAGCTGAGATGGACCTTCTGCAGTCTTGAACACTGGGCCTGTGTGTGAGTGTGTGTGTAGGTGTGTTTGTGTGTGTGTGTGTGTGTGTGTGTGTGTGTGTGTGTGTGTCAACAACAGGAAGCACACAGCGCGACCTAGCAGAGCACATAAAAGCACATGCATCCCTCCCTCCCCCCCCCCCCCCCCCCCCAGACTTTCATGTCTCCCTGGTCTCTGGTATCTCTGTGTTCATAAAGGGGGGACATCAGCTGCAGCTGGGTGCAGTTCTAAACCCGCCCTGCCCAAAGGCACACAATGTTTCCTTCCAAAAGTGCTTTCATTCATGCCGTGCTGCATATGGTCATTAATGTGGAATCAATACCATTCGTTGTGTAATGCTGAGCTGTCATAACGCAAGACCATGTGCTTGTTGTATTTACTTTATCCCATCGGTATTGCCAATGATTTTCTGCATTGATGTGAAGCACTCTGCTTTCAATGATTGTAATAAAAGATGCAATATAAAAGGTTTTTATCATTGTTATTGTTATCAACAAGGCATTTACCAGAAGAACATCGGATCAATGCTCATCTTGATTCATTAACATTTCTAATATATTTTAGCTTAATACACATCAAAACATTCCAGGCATGTCTTTACTTATCTAATATTGACATCTAATCACTTTCACCCTCTCCAAGATGGAGCAGCTTTGGTGACTGCATCACTAAGTCAGAGGAGGCGGGGTTTAACATTCCAAACAGTAATAACAGTGTGGGGGGGGGGGGGGGGGAATCGGCTTTTATGGATAATTAAGATAAGACTTTCATTGTCTCCAGTTTATTATTTCTTCATTTCAGCGCTTTAATCAAAAAACATTTTACAGTTAATGAATGGCATTTTCTGATATATACTACATTGGCTAGAAATGCACAGATAATGGCTAGGGCATCTTGCTCAATGGTGCCTACAGGTAGCCTTGGGACATTAGGGTTTGAGCCCGGAACCTTTTGGCTGGGAGTCAAACCGTCTGACTCCTGTACTATCCTGCCCCGCAGCTAGGATCTGATGGACTGATCCCTCCTGTACTTTACGCATTACATTACGGCACACGGATTCAAGTCATATTAGAGGAGAACTTCGGGAATTTTAGGGGACGATTGCGGCCGCAGCATACCCGCTCAATACTGGACCAGTTAAAATTGTAATTTGTATTTTTTTTTTTGATCTAAAAAGGGGCCGCGTCCCGCTTAAAACATAAACGTTGGCATTTGATGAGCCGTACATTTCAGCTTTAAGCTAATTTGCATCTGCAGTTCCTCGGCAGCAGATCACAAATGTATGTTTGTTAGCAAAAGGCAAGTAATAAAAACCATAAGTTAACATTAGATGTTATTGAGTACAGGGCTGAGTCACTTTAAAAATAAATTTTTTGCAAGAGCTGAGAGAGCAGTAAATATCGCCCAGGTTGATCACTCCTGGAGGAAGCCTTTAAGGGGACAAGATGGGCTTTGAAAGCAGCTTTGAGTGGAGACCCGGAGTGGCCCATCGGGGTGTGGTGACATCACCATGAACGTCAGAAGAAGGAGTGGTAAACGTTTGGGTTAAACAGGTGGTCAGTGGCCAGGTGTGTTCGAGATATACTGTAGGGCCACTGTCTCTCTCTCTATGTCTCTTACTATGCCTCTCAGCCTTTTTGCCAAGCGTGAATGCAAGGCATTGTGGGGGATCTCTCCCTACGCCTACGTCTATACGTCTACCGTATTCTGTAGGAACGCATTTAAAAATGTAAGGACCGACGCCAGGGTGGCAAGTCGACAGACCCCAGAAGAAGAACAAAGAGATACACAGAGAGAGTGACACACAGAGAGAGACACAAAGAGAGAGAGAGAGAGAGAGAGAGAGACAAGAGACAGAGACAGAGACACAGAGCTAGTGCTGACAAGGCCACACTTCATCCAGCCTGTAAGATGACCGTGTGAAAGAAGGAGCTTCTAATCAGCAGGGCTGGCATTTCCCACCTCCTTCTTCACTTTGGTACAAACACAGCTCTGTACGTCACACAGGATTACGCTGCTTTAACTTTAGCAGTTGCGACAAACCAGAACTCTGAGAAAAGTAAAATAACTTTTTCCGCTCCCCCTGGAGATTGCACAACAACACACAAAAACAGACATTAGTGTCGGGAAAAAAACCCAGGCCACATGAAAGGTTCTCCTGATGCTCAGAGTTTGGGTTCTGAAGTGAAACACAATAGAGAACCGCGGAGAAATGTGCCACAGATGTACTGACGTGGTGAATAAAGTTCTGTCTGCAGTCGGAAAGCTAGCCTACAGAAAACAACCTATTTTTCTCAGGAAAACCATGGAATCATTTCAGTTTTAGAGGCTTATATTATATCAGCTATACCATGCATAGAACGCCTTACTTTTCGTCTTCTTCTTCAATAAAAGTATGGGTTTCTATGCAAGATTTTATACAAGTTTGATAGAATGACGTTTTTTTCCATGTGCAACTAAATTTGTCTACTTTGCGTACATATACATCTTTGTCATTAATAACAATATAAAGACTAATATTACTAATAACACCAATTAATTATAACAGTTTTTGTTGCTATGTGAAGGGATACTACTCCACCCGTATATATCTTTTCAATATAAATATATGATATTCTTTTACAAACATTTGACTCTCTCTAGAACTTTGTAAGAGAGCTGCTGCAACACCAGACTATTAACAAAGTCATTCCCTGCATGGAGATTCAGCCCAGTGGAGGGAGGTATGGGTCTGATAGCATTTCCTTAAAGAGAAGGTGTTTTGCAGAACGTTGAAAGTGCAAATGCGGGAAAATCACTTGCGGCGCTGAGAATTTCAGCTATTCAGCCATTTTGGGTGTAATATACACCTACTGCAACGGTCTCTGAGTTACTGTATTATCTAGGACCGAGTAGTGGAACATTTATTGATATAAATGCAGCTATACAGAATTAGCGATGGTAATTGCTGTGGCTTGGCTTGTCCCAAAATCTTTAGCCTGGCCTTAGCAAAACCATAACCCTTCCCTGAACTTAACCCTCTCTAAACAAATAGTAAACTCAACCCAAAAACGAACAAAAAAATTATACACAAACACGCACATGTCACCATTTCCTAATGAATCATGGGAAATGACCACCAGAGATTGTTACTCAACCAAGGAAAACCCAGGCTGACAAGTCGATTGAGGGTGAGTAAAGCTGTGAGGCCGGGGAGCCGATCACCTACGTCTCTTGTGTCTGAGAGGTAATGATAACAGGAAGTGGGACAAGTGTTGCTCTTTGGCCCCTCTCGTTCCATCAAACCTCTGTTAAAAAAAAAAGAGGTCCCAAACTCTAAACAGGGCCCTCTCTGGCTATTAAACAAGGCAGTACTCTAGGCCTGGTCTGAGCGGGGCAATGTCAACACAGCCGCGACTGGCGACGCTCTGCCGGGGGAGCGAGGCGATTGGTCGAGGGATGAATGGGGGTTCGATTGCTGAGAGGGGGGGGGGGGGGGGACATGAGGAAGAGAAGGAGGAGATGGGAGGAGATGGAAGGAGAGAGAAAAAGGAGAGGGACAGGGTTGGGAGGAGCAGAAGGGCTATTCCTGTGTTATCCTGGTAGGAGTGAACTCTGGTACTGTTTCCCTCTCTAGATATAATCCCCCCTTGCCTAAACACAGGAAGGAAGAGATAGGTAAATAACCCCGGCCCTCCGATAAACCCGACTTTCTCATTTTTCCCATCTTCCTCTGCTGGCGGATGGCGTGTTTATCCTCAAAACAGAGCAGGCGGACAGTGCATAGCGCGAGGGGGTATGGATATACCAATGTGTATGTTATTCTATGGCTAGTGTTTGGACAATATTGTGATACTTCCACGCAGGGCTGAAATATAGCTATTGTTTACACTGGATGAAGGGATAAGGAGGAGGATATGAAGGAGAAACTGAGCAGAAGGACAGTGGGAAGACTAGGACATCCTCCATGTCTTCAACAGTATGGGCTAGTCCCAAATAACCTCCTCCAAGTATTTAGCGCTGGTGATTTGTTTCCCAAATATCCTTGATCCCTTAAACTATATTGTATGGACCCCAAAATGACCTTTATTTCTCAAGAAAGTGTCCTCCATGTTTCTGGAGGTTTAATCCAGAGCCCCAGAATGTCCCCGCGAGGTGGAGGGGTCATCAGAGATCAGAGCCTCAGGGGGTTAATGAGACAGGATGGAGGGAGACGGGTTGGTGGTGGGGGTATGGAAGGCAGCTGGATGGATGGATGGACGAGGGGGCAAAGAGATGGAGCGCGGGTAATGGTGCTCAAACCAGGTCACCGCGGATGAGACGCCGTTAAGCGACAGGGGGGGGTTCTCCGGGGGGTCACCGGTGGCCAACATCGCAGAGAGACAGTCACACTCCATTGTTACAACCTCCAGCACGCCCCCCTGCTGGGAAGGGGGATGCTGGGTGTCTGGGCTTCTGGAAGGGGAGGTAGGCTCTGTAGCCTGGGGGAAAAGCAATTACAAGCTTAAAGCTGTCTGTCTGCCAGTGGCATGCAGCTCAGATAAGATGAAAGCTACAAAAGGACCAATATCAACATCACTCTGCTCGCAGGGTAAGCAGCGATGGGAGCCAGATGTTGCGTGTGTAAGCCACGCTAAGTATTGCGCAGATTGCCTTGTCTTCTTCCAGATCCTCGTAGCAGGGACATGGTGTGAATGGTCTTGAATATTCCACAGATCTCAGGAATCTGAGGCTCTGCAGGACAGTGTCTCTTCCCAGGATGGGTCAGGGGGGGTTAAAGGTTAAAGGTCTTAGAGGGCTGCCTCAGGGGTGACCCCGGACACTGTACGAGGGGTCGTTGAGGGAATATTTGGTTGCAGTGTGTGTGTGTGTTTGTGTGTATGTCTAGTTCACACAAGCTCACGTACAGAACATAAACAGCCAGGATTTTCAGTAATCTGCCTGTTGCAGATTGAAAAATAACCAGGGCTAGAAGACCAACATTTTAAATCTGCCTTCATCTCCTCTGACTCTATGATGGATAAAAAAACGTCAACAGGACGGAACATTATATTTTATCCTCATTGTGCATATTTTTACATTGCAAAAAAAAATCATAAATTCTATTCAGGAAAATCAGTTTTTATTATTGTTTTTTTTATTATGACAGCCACCCTAGCAGGAATAAAAGTGAGATTGAATGACGATTCTATCTATCTTTAATACATGCAGCACAAACTATCCACACTGTTTACACAATATTTGTGCGGAATGGGAATAATTTGTAGGAACACATTTTTGTTTTTTTACACACATTCCAGGGGAAATGGATTGAGGCGGAACAGACTGATACGTTTCTCGAAACTGGTAGGAGTTTGTGTAGCCAAAGGGGCAGGGGGGGTTAGGGGATGGGTTTGGGGTGGGCTACGGGTTGGGGTGCTGTAGTGTGACCGCTAATAGCACGGAGAAGGAATGTTTGCTGAGGCGGTCTGGGCTGCTAATCCCAGTGGAGAGGCAGCAACGGGCCTGGGTGACAGAGGTTAGGTCTGCTCTCTCTGCTAACTGCTGCTGTCAATGGCATGCTAATCACTGCCGTCAATAGCTGCTGGTGTCGTTAGCATGCTAATGCTAACGACGTCTGATGAGGTAGACGTTAGCCTTCTAAAAGGGAATAAAGAAGTCTTATGGAAACCTATAAATACACATTGTGCGTACAAACACTGAAACATGCATGCAAGCATGCATTCACACACACGCAGTCTCATCATAGTTCATAAGTCAATACAACTATTTTGGAAGAATTTTAAGCATCTCTCCAAATGCCAATCATTATGATTATTTACCAATAACAACGAATGAGAGACTGATTTACTGGTCTTACTTTAAGTACAGGCAAAGGCTAAGATAGTTGGTACCATCAAAGGAGGTACTTTACTGCTATGTAAGTCCAGTGGTGGTGGTGGCGGTGGTGGTAGTGGTGTTGGGTCTCATGCCCTCCAGCAAGGTGGGTGGGTGAGTGGGGGGAACCCAGGTTCTGGGCAGTCCTACCCACAGAGGCCCTCACACACACTGGGTAAACACTGGCCCGCCACTAGACGCAATTAACTTTTTTCGAAAGCCAAAGCTAAATAAATAAATAAATAAATAAATAAATAAATAAATAACGATAAAAACCTCAGACGGAAATCAAATAAGCAGGGCATGGAGGAGACCCACGTCATTTCACCCCCAATACCTCATTATAAACACAGGCCCGTTGCCATGGCAAACAAGCCTTCAAGGTCCAATCGGGAGATGCGATGATTTCGGGAAAATGTGCTTCTGCATGAAGGCCAAGTTCTGTGTTCATGGCACTGCTAAACCAAACACCAGGTCACTGTAACATTGATCTGTTTAAAGAGTACGGGCCTCATTCACCTAGTGGCCATCTCGGTTTCAAAACATTCAGTTGCCCCACCCAGGTTGTGTTAGGAGGCAATACGGCTGCTAAATTAATCCAACTCATGTTGTCTTCTTCATTGTAAGGCAGGCCATGCACGCAGGTAATGGAGAGCTCAGTGTTGTTAAGCAAAATGTATTGATCAATACGGTTGAACGAATACGTAAAGATGCCCTAAATGTAAATGTGAATGTATGATCAATATCATGACAGCGTTATTGTTTGAGCTATTCACTGCCTGTGAGCTATTGGGCAACAATAGTCCATTACACTCGACAAAGCTGTTTTTTATTCATATTGTTAGCAAACCAATGAAAATTTGGTTAAATACTCAGTGGTGTGTTCAGTTCAATATTTAAAATGTAAATCAGCCTGGACTGGATTGGAAATACAGCCTTCAAAACTGGCCAATGACCAACCAGGTGTGCATGCATTTGAACCAAAATTACAAACTGTAATTAAAATGTAATCTTTATTGTTGATGAAATAATTCTGTTATAATTCCCAAACAATGTGTGTTTAACCATTTGCAGAAATTTCAATTAAAACAAAAATCTTTCCCATATGGCCGTAACCAAAATTCCAAAGGATTTGTAGACTAATATCACAATATGAATATGATATTAAAACATTGAAAGTGGATGATATCGGCTTATTACAACATCGATGGTAAGCCTTGGGATCCTCTGTCTCTCCATCTCGTTAATTCTCTCTCTCTCTCTCTCTCTCTCTCTCTCTCTCTCTCTCTCTCTCGTCCGCTAGGAAGGCAGTTTGGCAGGGAGAGCTGGTGGATGCTGCTTGTGTTGTTTCTCCTCTTATTTTCTTTAATAAGTTCCTAAGTAGTGTAGCGCTCCGCTTTACAGCCTCAGGTGTAATTAAGAGAGTCCATGAAAACACTGAGGAGGAAATGGCCTCGGTATGAGCTAGCTTATATAGACTATAGCACAGTACGGGTTCAGAGAATAGAAAAAGCATAGCATGCGTTCAGAAAAAAAAGTTAGCATAGCACGCGTTCATACTGAAGAAATTACCATAGCACATATTTACACTACAGAATAGCACATATGTAAACGATTGTATAGAATAAAAAACCTGAATCACAAATCTGAATGCATTTGAAATATAGCGTAGCATGTGTGTAAAATATAGCACAGCACATACTATAAATAGCATAGCATGGATTTCAAATATTAACCGTATGGGCAGCTGGTCTCAACGTATAAGTTCACAGTTTTGTTCTACAAACTACAAAATAGATTTCAATAAGAATTTAAGAAAATACATTTAAAGTCTACTGTCTCTCACTCTATCAGTTTCATTCTTTGTGTATCTCTTCCTCGCTCTCCCTCCCTCCCTTTGCACAGCTGTACTGGTGACCTTTGAACCGGCCACGGTCTGACACGTGTACATTCGCCCCGCGCACTCCGGTCCGCCCCCATGAGGAGAAACGCCGCTTCCTCCTCCGAGGGCCTCTAAACACTGTGGCGTGTGGCCATGTTTACTGGAACACAACACGCTTCACTCAAACACCTCTATGCAGATAGAGGCCGGAGGCCGAGCAACACTCACAGGGCTGCTAATCACTATCATATGGACGTATGTGTAGCACTGGGGAGCGGGGATGTATGTAAACAGGATGGGGTATGCACGAAGAGTACATGTTATAGGATTGAGGAAGCGCGCATGTGATTCAGTGTGTCTGTTTGCACATGCATGTGCGTGTGTACATGGCTACGTGCGCACTTGCGTATGTTTGTGTGAGTGTGAGTGTGAGTATGTGTGTGTGTGTGTGTGTGTGTGTGTGTGTGGGTGCATGCATACCTGTAGCAGCAGCCGCTGGCAGCCCAGGCATGCGTCCCAGCGGGGGACAGCGGGGTGTCGCAGGGTCTGCGCCGTGGCCAGTCCCAGCTGCAGCACCCCACAGTGACTCTCTAGTGCCTCCCAGTTGCTCCGGAACAACTGCACGTAGGAGCACAGCTGCTCGGGGGTCACTCGACCTAGGGTAGGAGCGGGGTACAGTCATCAGCTTGATCAATATGGAGTCAGTCGTCATGATGTACCCACTGGGTCTGGAGTGTGACCCACTACGATATCCCATGATATACAGTGATCTAAAACAATCTGCTATCTGATCTACTAATTACTCGACTGTTTTTTAATATGATCTATAGATGATCCACTGCCATCTACTGTGTATAGCGATCAGTGATATAGTCTATGTTGGTCTTGTAGATATACTGTGATCTAATGGGATCATATTTTATGACCACAGCACCACTTTAAAATATTTTTCTGGACTATTCACAATGCACGCATCCCAATTCAAATATTTGATACTTGGCTAATTCACAACAAAAATAAATAAATTTCACATATTTATGTTGTCTTATACATTGACACTAAGTTTCAGAACATCATACTACATGTGAACTAGTGTATTGCTGCTGATCCGTAAAATAAAGAACTCTGTAAAATGTGGACGTGTATATAGCATCCACCTACAGGTACAATGTGCATATGAAAAGGAAGTGATTTGCAACCCAGAGAAGGCATTCCACATTGAGTGTACCATGATCCACAATGTACTTAAGAAGTGATATCCACGGTAATATTTCACGATCCACTAACACACCTCTAGATGGCGATATACAGATTTAAGCGCTTCCGCCTTCCTGCCATGAGATGCAGTGGGAGTAGGACGGAAGGGGTGTCCCCCCTTTTGTTTTTGGGGATCGGAATCAGCTTCTCATGCCACACAAATGGCTCATGCAGAAATAATCACGCACACACACAAACACACACAGGCTAAGTGAGATTCTCACAGTCCTGTGTTTATTATATATAGCCACTGGCCTCTTTAACAACCATCACACACTCAGCACAGGACAGAGGATCTCTGCACACCATAATATTATCTCTATCAGCACAGATACTGTCCACTGAGTCTCGCTTGGCTAGGAGTCTGTGAGAACAAATGTTCAATGAGTGTGTGAGTGTATGTGTGTCTTTGTTGAGGAGTGTTTGAGTGCGTAAGCGGTCTAGTGTGTGTGTCTGTGTGTGCGTGTAAGAGTGTGTTGTTAAATGAGTGTGAGTGTGTGTTGATAACTGAGTTTGGTGTATGTGTGTGGGGGTTTGTGTGTTTGTGCATTGGTAAATTAGTGTTGCGGAGACAGATTTACGAAAATGTTTCATGAGTTTATACTTCTATGTGTGTGTACAAATGTGTGTGTGTGTATTTGGCGTCACAGCATGCACATTTGTCCGCATGGCAGAAACAGTGATAAGGGCTTGTGACTAATACATGTGAATTCGGGGTGTTCACTGATGACTTACATGGGGGGCGGGGGGGAGAAGAGAGAGAGAGAGAGAGCCAGAGTCAGATAGCTAGAGCGAGACTGTGAGGAAAAGACAGAGACTGAGGAGCTTTACCCTTGCCTCTCTCTCTCCTCTCAGCCCAGCAGCAGGATCCACACAGATACAGGATGAGCAGGGGATTGTGGGGTTGTGGGTGGGTAAGATTTGGGGGTCACCAGGATTGCCTGGATGTTGCAGAGCCTCCGTGAACCCCAGAGCTGAGTGGTGGGGGTGGAGCTGGGGCTGGAGGTAGGGGGCTAGGGGGTGCAGAACACATTAACTCCCCATAAAACCTAGTATTTCATGTTGATATTGTGAAGCAGGACCAGATGTGGGAGTGTTTCCTGTCCGACCACGAGGCCAGTGTTTGCTTTAGCCCGGCCAAACAGATGACTTGGAGCAGAAACAGACAGGCCTCCTGAAAAACGCTTCACAACGCTAAACACTACGTAGACTACAACTGTACTTGACAGAAGAGAAAGAAAAAAAACAAAGCAAACGTTTTTGGTTGACTTATGCCTTATTAAACGTGTGATGTGGGAGATGTTTATAGAATTAATACTTAAATGTGCAAAGGCCACGTTTTCCCCAATAGAAAAGGAACACTTTACTAGGTAACCGATTGGTTGAAAGAGACATTTTAGAGGTCCTGGGATGCAACCTACTTTTAGTCTCTGCTTGGATCACATTTACATTAAAATTAACACAACTTTATTGTCCATAAACAACATAGACAGAAAACCATCTCTGACATGGTTAAACTAAGAAATACCCACAGCCACAACGTACATAAAGTTTAAGAGCAAAGTGCCACGATGAAAAAACACAGATACGGCAGTGTGCACCATCCCCTTCATATTATGTCAACACAGTCATTAAGAGAATCAACTCTTGTCCAAAAGAAAAGTTAAAACAGTACTATGGAATTAGTCTCAGAACGAGAGAAAAATCCAGTTCCTGAAAAGGTCTATTGTGGGTGCAGACCCCATGAAAAGAAAAAAATAAGTTTGGCAGCTGAGCCAAGGTTCTGTGCTGATGTGCCAACTGTAATTCAGCCCAGAACCAGGCATACACGTCAGAAGCATGTGCCAAACACAGTCGCTCCCTAGAATAGGCCACCAGGAACCAGACACTAGCTGGCAAAGCGTGATCGCTCCTTACAGACTGCAGGAGATGCGAAGAAACGGAAAGTGCAACATGTGAGGAAAGAAATTACTGTGTCTGTGTCTACGTGTGTTAAAATAAGTTGTTTTCATATCAACCCAAGTCCCTTTAAACATTTTTCAACTATTCTGATGTGCGTAATTTGAAATCTAATAGAACAAGCACATATCTTGTTACTTTGCCAAATACTGTAATTAAAAAGTATATAATTATAAATCTGACAGGGTCTGTTATGCCATGAAGGAATAACAGAGTGCTGGCAGATATCAAAGTAAATGGTGAAATCTGTTTGACATTCTTTTAATTTTGAAATCAGTAAATCAGTGTTCTGCAGCCTGTGATCAAAGCTGTGAATGGGAAAGGGGGGGAGGGGTATGAAAAGGTGTACTGTTGCGCTCCGGCTCCACCAGTACAGTGATGGTTGACCTGTGGGGCCACTCAGGGGCCGCTCGGGGGAGGATTGAGGCCTAAAGGGACCCAAGAGGCCTAGGGATCCTGGGCTGAGTGCAGGGTGATGTCAGAGCGTGGACCGGAGCGCTGGTCGGCCGCGGTGACCGGACAGAACGGTTAGTTATTGTTCGAGAACAGTGCAGGAGGAAGCAGTGCTCTGAAGATGAGGAGGGTCCTGGGTGGGTTATTTATGACTGTGGCCCTGCAGAGCCCACCAGAACACACCAGAGTCCACACAGCTCAGCGTGGAGCAGCAGAACAGTGAGGAACCCGAGACTCACGTTAAAGTGCAACCATTAAAAGATGTTTAATGAGGGCAGACACATAAATTTGGTTCGTCTGCACGTGCATGTCTGTGTGTGCGCGTGTGTGCGTGTGCTTGCATGCATGCGTTTATGCCGACTGTATAAATGAGTGTGTACACGTGTGGCCTCTGATTCGAAAGAATCTTCTGGAATAACTCGACATGATTGGCAGAGGGAAGAGGAAATGACTTGATTCACTGATGTGAGCCAGGCAGTGTGTATCCACGCTGCACATGTTGGAAAGCAGGTGTGCGTGAGCGATGATGACCGACTGACTTTCTTTAACCGAGAGAGAAAGCCTCTTATTACAATGTCAGCAATATGTAATGTTAATCTTGTGGTAGAAAGTTCATAAACAACTCATTGTGATTGGACAACAGTATACTATTGTTCGACCATCACTGTATTTCAAGTGGGATTCACTTTAAAGTAATGTGAGTGATTCAGAGAGAAGAATACACTTCAATAACAAGATTTCATATAATAATAACAGAGTAAAATATTCCACTAGTGAAATCCAAATGTCCTCTTGGAGAGGTAGATATGATTAGGCATCGCCTACAGTCGGTTCCACTATGCTGTCAAACTCCCAGAATGCACCTGGGACATTAGGGCGACACGCTTTCTACTACACAGAACCTGTCAACACGTCTCACATAGTTGCTATTATGAGAGCCCATTATACACACTCCCACACAGACGGACACACACACACACATATGAACACGAACACATACTCACCCACACACACAGACACACACACTCATGAACACACCCACATGCACACACAGTAGATAGAAACTGAATTTATTCCAAGCATACACACAAACCTAACTTATTCTACGCTCACATTGACATACACACTGACAAATCACTCAATCACACAAACACAAGATTGGACACACCAACTTCCATTATTGTCAGCGCACACACACACAACACATACACACAGACTCGCAGACAGAGGGAGTTTCATCAGTGTGTGATTGGGTGAGAATGTGTTTCACCAGGACATTCTCAGGGTGGTGGAAATGATTATTTCTTTCTCTCTCACTCCACCATCTCATCCTCGGGAGATCAAAATAAAGTGAAGCTTGGTCTCACAAGTACATCTGTAAAAATACACACATTTAATGTATAAAAAATATACACACGCCATGAAAATATATACGGTATAAGAATACATAAAAGCTGCCTTATCGGTTTAGAGACGCGCTGTGAGTCTACACACGGCAAATGACTTCCAGAAAGGCTATGGGAATGTGATTTATATTTGGAAAAGTCCAGCTTTGCTTTAGAAGTGAGAGAGGGCAGTGCTGTGGGAGAGCAGGGGGGCAGTGGGGGACGGTTATTTATTGAAAGCCCTGGGTTTAACTCGGTTGTGCTTCAGGTCGTCTTAATAAAGAGAAAAGGGTAGAAGAGGGCGAGCGATGAGGTGGGGTGGGGGTGGGAGGGAGGGGAGTGAAGGATGGGATACATATGGGGGGTTGGGGCTGTGTGTCTGTGTCTCTCGGTGAGTTTGTGAGTGTGTCTCTCGGTGTGTGTGTGTGTGTGTGTGTGTGCGTGAGAGAGAGAGAGAGAGAGAGAGAGAGAGAGAGAGAGAGACACCCCAATAGACATCACAACCTGCCTGGTAAGACAGATGAGAGCCTAACCTTTAGTGAGTTTAGAGACGTCCAGGGACAACCAGATCCCTCCCAAAGACCCCCTCCCCTAGAAACCCGTATATGAACCCCGTGTGTGTGTGTGTGTGTGTGTGTGTGTGTGTGTGTGTGTGTGTGTGTGTGTTTAAATGAGTATGCCTTTATGTGTGTATGTTTAAATGAGTATGATTGTGTGTATGTGAGTGCTTAAATGAGTGTACGTGTGTCTGTATGTTTAAATCAGTATGCCTGTGTGTGTGTGTGTGTGTGCGTCTGAGAGCGTAACGACCTCCATGTGATTCATCTATTTGTGTCTGTGAGTCAGGTGCTCCTCAGGTAAAGAGCCGGACGGTTGGGGTTAGCTTATCATCTACTCCGGTCTTGAAATCTGCGTGACTACACATACTTTATACCCCTCAAATCAGCCCCCTTCTGCGTCATTTACAAACAACAAAAGCTTTCCAAGAGCACTGTTGTCTGTTCGTTTGTGTTTGTGTGTGTGTGTGTGTGTGTGAACATGTGGTAAACATTTCCTCTGTGACCAGATGCTATTACAGAAAGTGGTGCAGTGACTGCTGCTGTCCATAGGGGGCACTGTGGTGTATCTGTAAAGTAAGGACAGTGGTACACGCACAAAACAGACTTACAAAACGTAGTCTTTCAACATTATAACTTCAGGTGTGGCATCTGCTCATGAACTAAAAAAAAACAGGTTACATTGACACAGATATATTAAATAAATATGAAGGATATATCATATTTAATTGTCATTCAACAAACTACAAAAGTGTGTATTAGCATATGACAATACAATAACACTGTGTGTGTGAGAGTGAGTGTGAGAGTGAGTGAGTGAGTGAGTGAGTGAGTGAGTGAGTGAGTGAGTGAGTGAGTGAGTGAGTGAGTGAGTGAGTGAGGAGCTTACCAATGCTCATCTTGATTGGCAGGTTCTCCTTGCTGGCGGCCTCCACCAGGTGTCGACGCACCTCCATCATGGCCGCTTTCTGCTTGCTGTTCAACATGGCCTCCCACAGCTCCCGAGCCGGCGAGGAGCTGGGGGTGGGGGGGAGAATGGTGGTTATTCTTTAAGTCATGATGTAATAAATTATATGATTTATAGAATAATATATAAACTTCATTTGTATAGTAGTACCTTCAAAGACTTGAACTGTCCACTCGAATTGTGCATAAAGGAAATAGCAACTTGCCTAAATTACCTCATAATTAATTACATACCGGTAATATACTATATTATATTTGATAAAAAATATTATTTTAAATGATGGATTGACGTAAAAAGAGGAGAAGCTTAATGAGTTGGAGGGGGGAAATGTGAAATGACATTCAAATACTTTTCTACTTTATCCAAAGTGATTGACAGTGAAGTCAGAAGCAGGTTATTAAGGAGCAGGTAGGGGTGAATGCATCCAACTCCCCAGACTGGGGGATTTAGGGATCAAACCGAGTCCATTTTTATCTGGGAGGCGAAGACCCTTACCACAACTATCCTGTCCACTTCATACATTCAGAATGTACCAAAAGGAATTACAGAGACTAAGTATCCCCAATTATCTGATTATATATACACATGCTTGTACAGTACACTTTCACCCTTGTCTGCAGTGGTAGCAAGTCAAATAATAGGCTTGTTGTTGCCATGTTAGCTTAGAGTCTGCGTGTGTGTCAACATGTAAACACCACCAGATGAACAGCATGGATGTGATTAAAATGCCTGTCTTCTCCATAGGGGGTCTTACTGGGTGGACCGTCACCCCATCTCCCACAGGAAGAGCCGGAAACTATCACTGGGGGAACATGGAGAACTGTTGCAACTCACCCTGTGTGTGCGTCTGTGTGTATGTTTGTGTGCCTGGGTGGAGATATGAGCTGGGAATGTTCTCCTTCGCATCCCATTTTAGTCCCCTCCCTTCTGCCCTATTATCATATCTGTTAGGACACAGATGCTAACGACGTCTGTAGCTGATATCATCTCCACACAGAGATTCTATTGACTATCTACAAGGTTACGAAACTCATTCATTCGTCATCCATCTCTAATGGGAAGCTGGGACGGAGGAGGAGGAAGGGAGGAGGAGAAGGTGGTGGAGGTGGTGGGAGGAGGAGGAGGAGGTGAACGGGGGACAAGGAAGAGATTCTGGAGTAAAGGAGGAGGAGATGGTGGAGGTAGAAGGGAGGTGGAGGAGGAGGAAGGGTGGAGGAACAGAGCAGGAGGCGGTGGACGGGTGGAGGAAGGAAGTAGGAGGTGGTAGAGGAAAAGAGGAAGAGAAATTGGTGGGGTGGAGACGAGGTGGAGCTGGTGGAGATGGAGGAAGGGAGGAGTCTGCCAACATCTGCCTGGGGTACTGGAGCCATCTTGAAGTCGTCTCCTTGGAGAGCTAGCAAGATGTGCTGGTGTCTGGGGTCTGGTTCATCCCCCGTTAGTATCCCAGAGTGACACACCCTCTCATCAAAGAGGCGGGGCGTCCTGCGCTAGTAATGCGATCACGTTCCTTATCTCACTCTCTGATATCTCGCCCCTGTCACAGGCTTTGATGGGTTATGCAGATGACCATAAAAACATTATTTATTCTGTTTTATGCACCCAGCTTCAAATACTGTGACACATAGGCCACCTCCTCCCAGTGCTCCACCTCTGTCTGCAGGAGTAAAGGAGGAGAGGAATACGGGCAAACAGACTAAGGAAAGGAGAAGACAATGGGGAGAGAGGAGTAGAGGAGAGTTAGCGAGACAAGGTTGAAGGGGTTCTCTGACAACTACACTATTTGTCACCTCTCTCTCTCCCTCTCTCTCTCTCTCTCTCTCTAACCACTGCCATGTGTTCAATCTCAGATGTAATCTGTTGCAGACGCTGGGCCGTGGCTCAACAGGGAGGAGAGGGGCTTGCTTTGGGCTGCGAGCCATAGTCCCACTGAGACCAGACAAAACGACCAGCCCTTCAGCCAAGAGAACCATGCTAAACCAGACACAACCAGCAGCCCCTACAGCCAAGATTACCATGCTAAACCAGACACAACAACCAGCCCCTAGAGCCAGGATTACCATGCTAAACCAGACGCAACCACCGGCCCCTACAGTCAAGATGACCATGCTTAACCAGACACAACAACCAGCCCCTACAGTCAGGATAACCCTGCTAAACCGGACACAACCACCAGCCCCTTAATCCAAGAGAACTATGCTAAACCAGGTACAACAACCAGTCCCTAGAGCCAGGATGACCATGCTAAACCAGACACAACCACCAACCCCTAGAGCCAAGAGAACCATGTTAAACCAAACACAACCACCGGCTCCTAGAGCCAAGAGAACCATGTTAAACCAAACACAACCACCGGCCCCTAGAGCCAAGAGAGCCATGCTAAACTAGACACAACCCCCACACACTACAGTGCACAGCCAAAAGCCCAGCTCCTACTAAGAGTCTCTTAATAATAACAATAACAATCATAATGATACACTTTATTTATATAGTGCTTTTCTTAATACTGAAAACACTGAAAACACAGAAAACATAAGGGTAAAAAACTAGCAGATAGTAATGAAAAGCACAACAAAACATTGAAAAGCACACAAATTAAAAGCACACAAATGAATAGGCAGAAATGGGAACAGAGAGGTGAGGCGACTGTTAACGAGTGAGACGCTTTAAAATAAATGAGAAAGATGGCGTCACAGCTCTCCTTCGCTAAGTTCCTGAGACCGGCAGGAACACAAACATAAACATATTTAGAGCAAACAAATGTAGTGTTGAGAAGTTAACCTGTCATAGTAGTTTACTTCCCCCGGGATTAGGGCTCGTAAACAGGACACGCTGGGAGAGACCTGCAGCTGGGAGAATTGTTGTGACAGCGCAAATAGCGCTGTTGTGTCAGAGATAGCGTTTGGTTGCTAATCTTTAAGGCGCCAATCCCGAAGCCACATATCCCCAAGACACACATCCCCAACATGGAGCAGGGTAGAAGGCAGTTTGGTGTGCTGCAATCAAGTGCACCATAAACACACGCATAACTAGCGTTGTTGAAATGCCAGGTCTCAACAACCTTGGTATCGCGCCGCGTGCCCGACAGGAGATTGTCTCCTGCCGTGCACGTAGCTCGAATTGTGCATAATCCGTGTGTGTGCGTGCGTGCGTGCGTGCGTGCGTGCGTGCGTGCGTGCGTGCGTGCGTGCGTGCGTGCGTGCGTGCGTGCGTGCGTGCGTGCGTGTGTGTGTGTGTGTCAGTGTGTGTGTGTGTGTGTGTGGGAAACGCAGGGACTGTACTAAAAACAGAGCAGAGCTGAAATATGGTTCTCATTTGGCCCCCTGCAGACCCGGCACCACCCACCTCCCAAGCCAACACCTCCACCCACACTCTCCCTCACCCACACCTCACCCCTGATGCTTTCCCCAGGCCATTTGCTCAGTCAAGGGTGGGCTGAGGGTGTAGGGGGCGAGTGCTGAAATGAGGGGTGAGAGTTTACATTGGCAGTGTTTGACACAGGCTTTCTAGCTCCCCGACCTCCTTGTTGACTAACTTCTCTACTAGAGGCGCAGTGGAAGGGGACTTAAAGGAAGGGGGGGGGGCCTGTTTTTTTCCATACTAACGTGCTATGTGTTGAAAAACAAGAGTCAGTGAGGGAGCCCGGGTGGATCTTACCCTCTGCAACCCTTAGGAGGCGCAGTTGCACTGCAGACATTTCCTCCCCACCCTCCCATTTGGCCCTTTTTTGCCAAATTCTGCGGGTGTGTACTTTGAGGGAGTGTGTATTTCTGTGTTTCTGTGTGTGAGTGCGTGAGTGGGCGTGTGTCTGTGTGTGTGTGTGTGTGGTGTGTGTGCGAGTCTCTTCGTGTGTGTGTGTGTAACTGTGAATGAGCATGTGTTTCTGGGTGAGAAGGGGAGTGAGTGTGTGTGTCTATGTGTGCGCGTGTGTGTGGGTGAGTGCATGTGTGTTGTCGAAGCCCAGCTAAACTCAGCCAGATGTGTAATGGCTGCTCGGCCATAAAGAGGCAGTTAAGGCAGCGAGCGTTGGACGCATGGACCAACGTTGTGTCTTAGCAGTGAAAGTGTGAGGGAGCTGGCAATCATACTGTTGTTGGAACAGACTCCACGGGGCTGGAGGAGGTGGCGTCGGGAGGGAAGGGGGAGGAGGTGGGTGAGGAGGGTCAGGGGAAGGGGAGAGTGGAGAGGAGGTGGGCGAGGAGGGGGCTCTGGTTCCTGGAAGCGTGATGCAGCAGAGAAACATTTTGGGTCTGACTCAGGGGTCCAGCACTATCCGCCTCAAACCCCCACCATTCTTCAACTTTTCCGGCTAGCACCCGCGCGCACACACACAGACAGACAGACAGACACACACACACAGAAATGAACATCGCACACACATACTAACACCAACTACCCACAAACAAAGGAGCCAATCGCGTGGCAGACAGTCACGGAGGATGTAGGGCACTTACGCATCCCATAATTTAGCGCTCCCCTCGTGTATCTTGAGTCACCGCTCATGCATCCTGATTATTTGACAGCGTTTCTTGTTCCTCGGTCAACATGCCGCTCTACTACCAGCGTTAAGTACTTCCTGATGTGGGGACGATGATGGAGAGAAGGACTTCGTTCACAGGTCCTATTTAGTACCGTTTACTATATTTTAGCAGTGCAGACATTGGGGCTCAAACCAAGAACCACTGTGAGTCAAACACTCCCCTAGACTAGACTATCCTGCTTCCTCTTAAACGTCATCACCTCTCCAGTATTATAAATCTGAGTAAGCTTTTCTTATCTCCATCTCTCCCACTCTTACGAACACACACCTTTAGAGAAGAGCAGAATAGGTGCTTAGGGGTATGACTCCTTAAGGCCCTTTTTTAAATCTTCAATGTCTGGAGCCTACTTGTAGGCATCCTTGAGCAAGTTACCTAATCGCCTAGCTGCTCACTTATGACATGCATCTAAATAATCAACTTTTTCCCTAAAAGTCTCTTTCAATAATAGCATTGGCTCAAAGGCTGAAATAGTCAATAATTCCAACCTTTTTTTAACACCTCCATAATGTAGGACACACACTGGCCAAAGTTTCTTTATGGGGAGCCAGAACACAGGAGGGTCCTTACTGTAAACATCCCAGCAGAGAACCACATGACCCTGGAGGAGCAAATGACCTGACACAGGGTGTGTGTGTGGGGGGGGTTGGGTCCGAGCTGGACCCAAACACCAGCACCCGGAGGCAGCCCGCTACAAGGTGTTCTGACAAGAGGGACGGAACACAGCGACCCAGCAGATTTATGGGCACATGGGGGGAGAGAAAAGAGGCAGAGAGAGAGAGGGAGAGGAAGAGAGAGTTTTCATTACATTGTTTTATTACTCGTTTTGAACATTGTGTAGACGGATTAATTAAATGTTTTAAATCTTTAGTATTGTTATTTGATTATAATTATGTTGCATCTTATTTTACTTTTGTGCTTTGGCGATGTAAATAGGCATTTTCCATGCCAATAAAGCCCACTGAATCTTGAGAGAGAGAAGATTTAGAGTGGGAAGAGAGAGGACAATGTAAAGAGCAGGGAGAGGGAGAGAAGGTGAGAGTGAAGAAAGAGAGAAAGAGAACGAGGGAGATGAGAGTAGAGTGAGAGGTGACAGTAAACTGTAGGACAGAGGAGGAGAGAGAGGAAGGAAATGAATAAAGGGTAATGAAGAGTGGGGAGGGGTGAGTACAGAGGCCTTGTTTCTTCATTGCCTTGTTTGCTGCACTTCAAATGGAAGCCAGGACGCCAAGACACAGGGTGTGTGTGTGTGTGTGTGTGTGTGTGTGTGTGTGTGTGTGTGTGTGTGTGTGTGTGTGTGTGTGTGTGTGAATACAGGGGGTAGGCATATTTTTAGCACTTCCTTCGAATATTTTCTTTAAATGCATCAGCACTTTTCCGTCTATGGTAATTAATATAAAGTGATGGACAACAGAAATCTGTGATTTCCTTCCTATTATGGAACTATGGATTATCAAAGTGTCTATTAAGCATCATAAAATGATGTTCCATGAAATCTATTGCAAACAGGTAATTTCAGTCTATCTAACACATACACACGTATATATTGGATACATGACTATCATATGTAATGGTTATTTAACATTTTAAGATCTTGTTGTCCATCACTTCAACAAAGTCTGAATTCAGGAGGACTCGGGCACTATTCATTCTTTTAAAAGAGGTGAAGGGGGGCTTGAGGGATCAAAGCCACTGGGGGCTATCATCAAGATGGCGTACTGCTGGTTGTGCTGTGAGCTCATATCTACACCAGATAAGGAGGGAGGATGAGGGAGGGGAGGAAATACCTTGTTGTGAGGAAAGAAGCAGATAGAGAGCCCATCAGAGACTAAACAGGGCAGATGTTTCCTACCTACGAAGTCTACAGTCAGGCCTTTTATACATACTGAACATCTGGTGAACTTTGAGTACATTAGCTTTTATTAGAATTACCGCATTTTAGTTGGGTCGTTGTTTTTTCCGTATTTGAGTTTAAGCACTTTGTAAAATGCCTCAATTAGCCACTCTATAAAGTTTTTACAAATATGGTAATCATTACACTGTTATTGTTGTGATTATTAGTGTTATTATTATTATCATCATCATGCTGCCACTTTCTTTACATGTTTGAACTTTCCCGCGTCTTGACATGGAATGAGAAACCTTAACATGGAAAACTTAACAGCCAAGCGCAATTTGTGTCTCAGGAAGCCAGTTGTTGGCCAATATCAATATCCTGCATACCACTGATCAACCAAACGCCTGGCCCCCCTGATTAAACAAACCTTCTCCCATCGTATTTATATACACCCACGCATAGACCACTGTGGGAACCAGTCGCCCACCAAAAAGGAGTCCCTTTGTTTTATACAATGAAGGATTCGCCTCGGGTTTTCTCTCATTTGTTTGTGCTATTGTCCACGATCACAGCATTCTCTGTGCCCGACATTCTGACAGACTGAGTATAGCGTCGGAAACAATATCTGGGGACAGCAGGAAACCGCAGGGGAATGAAATATGGCTCCTCTTTTTAAATACGGAGCTTTCTTCTCAGAGGGACAGAAGCAGAACCCAAACTCGTTCTGCTTTGCCGCCTATCATTTTGTCTGTCTCTTTTTGCTTGTTATACTGGCCATATCTCCTTCTCTGTTTTACGACTTTCCCATGAAGCCAACGCTGGAATAAGTGTGTGTTTCCACGGCACACCCTCTCTCATTTTCCTCCTCACTGGTCGGGACAGAAATAGGTGTGTGTTTTCGCTGTGTTTTGCTCGGTAGCTACGTATGTGCAGAGGTGGCATACTTTCACTGTTTTCTTGGTGCCGAATGTGGTTTGTTGGCTGGCTGGATCTGGCCAGAGATCAGCAGAACGTCTGGGCCCAAGGCCAGACCCATTGGTCTTAGGCCAGGACACCTCGGCCACCCGCGCTGGTCTCTGCCCACATGCACACGCCCCATACTCACCACAGGACAGAGGCCTGTGGCAGCCAGATGAGAGGCCCCTGAGAGAGTCTGGGACAGGATTGGTGCCTTCTGCCAATGGTGTTCATATTGGTCGCCCCGGACCAAAAGAGGGAGGGGATGGGGGCTGCAGTCAAGCACAGCACATGACACAAACTGGGCAGGAAGGTGCAAGACCACAAAAAACTGTCTGACACAAAACTAACCCTCCCACTGTCGCTTTCATTCAACCTCAGCACATGTGCGCTACAGTGAAATTCACCATTATCTAGCTGGCAGACAAAAAGCAGAGCAATGAAGTCTCTTGGAACAACACAACTATATGTCACTCCCACAGGCACAGACGCACAGCCAGACAGATTCTCATTTGCCCGGGTAAGTGAAAGTTATGGTTTAGCCTAATTCCCAGCAGGTTATGAAAGACCATACTGGTGTAATTGCAGCAAGTGTGGGGTCTCTAGAGGGGAGACCACCCCTGTGTCTAAAAGTACACAGAATTACGAAGTAACCTATGATAATATCCCGGCATTCTCCTGGAATTACAGAGGGAAATATTATACCAAAGGTTCACTATAGAGCTAAACCTAATACTTAGAAGGTTTTAGCTAGTGTTAACCACGAAACCAATCAAAACATGCAATAGGCTGCTCTAAAAACAACTCCATGAATCATAGGTTTAGAACCTTCCACTTTGGGAAGGTCCTCCTTGATCTCGGCCATTAAAAATGACATTTAGCCAACAAGGTACATAATACTGAGGCCGATCAAGTCAACAATATTATTTCATGCAAGTATTTGAGTTGGATTTAGTGAAGAAAATAATTCATGGGTCAACAATAGCAGACCAAATAGCTGGGTGTGGAAACGTTAGGGTTTAGTTAAAGACTGTTTTGAGGCGTGAAAAAATGTTCTCGAGGAGGAGGAGGGGCTTTGGTTAACACACTCTGGACATCTAATGAAGAACTCAAAACAGGAGCTCTGCAGGAGAAGATCAGTACTAAAGATAAATAACAGATGCCAATGTTGAAACAATCTAGAAATTCATTGTATGTTTTAGATTATTTCTGATTATGATTCTAATTTTGATTTAATTACTTTAGTAAGAAAGAGGATTCCCTGTGATTGCGAAATATTAATCACTTGCTATTACTAACAAACACAAAACTCACGAAAACGAAAAATAATCAACTCTTTGCATTACAATAGGTTATTTCCAATATCATTTTTGAGGGGAATACATTGATGGCCTTATTGTAGTCAGTTGGCTGATTATTACACATAAACACACACACACACACACACACACACACACACACACACACACACACACACACACACAAACACGCACGGAAACGCATGCCAAAGGAAGCCTTGGTAAAAGTATTTTCTTGATAGTGTCTCTAAAGAATAACAGGAGGAATGGAGCACACGATCTGTGCATAGTGGTGGACCCTCATTCAGACCAAATCAGGCGTTGCAGTGAGAACACCAGTTCAACCCTTAATCGTCATGGTGCTAGTGTGTTTAATCTGCGGCGCAGGGGCCACCATGCTGTTGCGGAAAAAGACGCAGCGGCCTGTAGCGAAAATTGTAAACAGAATCAACTTTTGGAGAAATGCAACCCGACGTCACGTTGCAGTGGCCATAAAGGTAAGCTGGCAGTCAGACCAGGAGATGCCCAAGGGAAGGAGAACCTTGTTAACCACCTAAAGTTAGCAGTGTGGCATACCAGTGTTTACCAAACAACTGTGAAGTTGGAAGAGAGACTGATCGCTGCCGTTTTGTCCTTTCCAGCGCTGTACAGCCCTGCCATTAGGTTGTTGTGGTGTGGTGGTTTAGGTTCACAACATGAAGTCACACAAATGGGCCATGAAGTGACCCTCCCACAGCGCCGCAGCAGTTTGCGCTAATCGCCACAAATGCCTGATTTGGTCTGAATGAGCCCGAGCACGTGCAATCACCATCCCACTCAGAGCTGCCCCAGCTCCTTGGCCCCAGCCACTAGTCACAGCCCACTAAACCCTAATACCTAGTGCTGTCTGCACCTCCTTGGATGCAGTGTTTCTCCAACACAAGGTCTCATGACACAGTCTGTTCCTGCTCGCTCACTGGGAACCACCAAAGTCCTCCTTATAATGTACGAACAGTAACGTGTCAAGGTGTTTCACATCATCAGACAGAAAAACAGCAGTCTTAGATAGAATTTTCACAAATTCTACAGTATTGTATTTTGAGACTATATTCTATATATACTATACTATACTATATTATACACTCACATGACCAAAACTAACAACAATGGGTTGCAGAAGGGGAGGGGGGGTTCACCACAGACAATTCAGATTGAAGGGCTCACCTACTGAATATGCATATTTTGTGGCAGGAGGGACAGTTTGGAACAGTAGTTGAATTGATGAGATAGTGAGTTATGTATCCAGGTCTTTTAATACCATATCATATAATCATATATTAAAGTAACTTTAACCTGAATTTGTTGGCAGTTTGGAGATATAATGACCAGCTCTTGTATTTACTTTACTTCTCAATTACTTAATGTCTGCCTCAATCCAAATGTCTACCATCTCAAAATGTATTCTTGCTCCCACTGGGTTTTGCTGGCTTAGTGTTTGTTTGTGTTCTCAGATCTGAACGAGGGTCTGTGATTGTGATTAAGGAAAATCTATTAAAACCTTGAAGAAATGGGTTTTCCTGCATGTGTTTAGTGATGGGATGTCTCACTCACGGGGTCTGAGCCAGACAGCCGGGAGCCACGGTTCCCTGGGAGAGCTTGTTACTATGGAGACTGGTCAGTTCCATCATGTCCACCTGGATGTCCGTGGCGTGACCCGGTAGCGGATCAAGAACTGTCAGAATCTTCTCCACCAGGTTGTCGCCGTGGTGACCAACAGCGCCTGGAGAGAATAAAGACATTTGAGGACAAAAGATAAACTACAGATTAGAAAAGACAGAAATCTGTCATCTATAAGACTTCACCTGTTAGATCCATGGTTCTGTCAACAAAGATAATTGAAGCTTTATTGGGGGCTGTTTTTCGACGGTTTTTCGCCTGGGAGTGGTTGGTGAGTTCCGCCGCGATGAGGCGACTCATGGGACCAACGGCGAAGCTCTCTTCCCTCGTACAAGTGGTCTCAAACAGGGTGTTCAGGGCAGAGGCGAGGGACTTTATCTCTATCTGCAGATTTGTGGGTAGTGAGGACATGTCCACGTCGCTGATGTTGCCAAACCGCTTCTTCTCCGGACGTTTGGCATTAATCAACTCTAGGTCAGGAGGAAGCAAGGGGAACAGGTGGGCGAAGGCTGGGGCCAGCAGGAGCTGCTGGGACACGGGAGCGAAGACCACTGGGGCGTGCATCACCTCCGCCGTGTAGTTCATGTTGCCCATCCATTCACAGAGCTTCTCTTCCAGCTGCTCAAACACGGGCTTTCCTTCCAACTCGACACTAACGTTGTTAGCAAGCAGGTGAACAGAATGGGCAACGGTGGTGAACACAACGCAATACTGAAAGTGACTAAGGGATATGATGTCTTTGATAATGTCGACTGTTCTACCTTTCAGCAATGTGCTCACCACAAACACAGCCTTTGGTTCGTTTTCCCCACTGGACTCAAAGCTGGAAAACTGTTTTACATTAAGGGCTCCTGCTTCAAACAAAGTGATAGCTCCGCCGTTCCAGTGGAGACTCTCGGCACACTTGTCGTCCATAAACACAACAGCTCTCTTCACTTTCGCAAGCACTTTCTCCCACATCTGACGGGGGAACATGGTGAACTGCTCGGTGGTCGACATTTTTATTTTTCTGTTATCGTGTCCCACACGACGAAATCCCACAAAACGTAATATATGTCAAATGAACTGCATTCCAAAACAATAACACATGAGAGTCTCGCCGTGGTGACGTGTCCGCTTCTCGTCGCGACAGATGTACGTCATTGGTTTGAAAACGCCCAACGAGTTGTCACTAAAACCAGACTCAAACCTTAGCTGTGATTCAGACCAACTGATAATACTGATAATCAGGTCAATATTTTCCCATAAATTATACTCATATGATGCATCTATACATAAATATTTTTTCTGAATATTATTATTATTATTATTATTATTATTATTATTGTTATTATTATTATTATTATTATTATTATTGTTATTATTATATTATCACATAATCTAGTGATCATGATATGATCACACCGGAATTTCCTGATTTTTATTAAAACATGAACATAAATCATGAAATGGGTGAATATAAAGTCTCAATTCGACTGATGTTGATTGTGTCACTTTATGAAAACTGTTAAACGACTGTTGCCCTCCCTCGTCCCCATAGAAACACGGTGATAACTGTCAAATCGCTCATGTTGCGCTAACCTCTTGATTGACCTCTTAATCCGTTTTGGTTTATTTTGATCAAGAACAAAATTAACGATTGTTAATCTAGCAATCGTCAAACAATACACATCAAAACATAACATTTTGATGTTACAATGTCCGAATTGGATTTGGACAACATGTGGGAGGAGGATGAGGATGGGTGGCTGTATGAAGGTGAGTTCTGAAGTTGAACCCACCTGCTGCTTTTTGCATAAGAAAATATGGTCGGGGCAGAGAAAGTCACCAAGTCCAGCTGACAGCTGTTGCCACATCGACCACATGGAGGCAAACGGTTCCTCAGTAATGCAGAACATCATGCAAACAAAGCAACAGAAACATCAACGTGTACTATGTTCGATACTTAGCATACATTCAAAGGTTTCTTTGGCTGTAAAACCAAATTGCAAAGTACCAATCGTGACTGACTGGACCTATTGTTATTTCAAATTAACACTTCACAAATACGTTTTTATTGACTTACATTGGTACATAAGACAAAGATTCAATCTCTCTTATTATCCTTCTCCCATAGGAATCGAAACCAGGGATAATACAGATGAAATGGAAATAATATACTGGTATGTTCCTATCTGAACCCCTATGTCTACCTAATGAATTCTCAAATCAAATGTAATCACACATCAAGTGAATCTTTTTGACATTAGTTGGACCCATCATCCGTGCTTGGAGAAAACGGCTTTCTTTTCCGTTCTCACGCTAACCAATCATGATATATCTGAGCTTGTGGCTTACCATCAACAGTTAAATTCCAGTCTTTCTTCCCCGACTCCATTCTCTAGCAGCACATATTATACAACATAGAATTATAAATTCAAATTGACCTTTTGGTTCTTTTAATTAAAGATGTTCTGCAGTAATAAAGCGACCAGTCCTATAATTCCTTGCAGTAATTAAAGTTCTAGATGTGATTATGCTCTGAGTTATTTGAGTATGAACACCCGACCAGAGCCTAGCCCAACCGATCCTAACTTTTTACTTTATTATTTTATACATTTAATGATATTTTATGTGCAGCACAGCCACAGCACATGAAACTGCAAAGGATCATGGGGGTGAGATGGAAACGCAGGTACTGTGCACATATAACCCATAACTTGCAATCAAATTACATTTTATCGACCGCTGTTGAGGTTATAGCATATTTTACCTCCGTCTACGTGTTGTTTGTGTGTTGTGTTCCCGTCTTTATAAGAACGCAGAGGGAGACAACCCAGAGGAAGACAGCAACCAAGATAATGAAGATGATGATGATGACGATAATGATGTTTGTGTCACCATAGGAACCATAAATGCAGGAGCCTCTTCGTTATGCACGTGGGTTGAACACCATGGTTCTGTCTGTCCTGTTCTATCTTAGTGTTTTATCTATCTATCTATCTATCTGTCTGTCTGTCTGTCTGTCTGTCTGTCTGTCTGTCTGTCTGTCTGTCTGTCCTCTCACTCTCCCTCTCTCACTCTCTCTCTCTCTCTCTCTCTCTCTCTCTCTCTCTCTCTCTCTCTTGCTCTCTCTTTCTATCTATCTATCTATCTGTCTGTCAGTCTGTCCTCTCACTCTCCCTCTCTCACTCTCTCTCTCTCGCTCTCTCTCTCTCCTTCTCTCTCTCTCTCTCTCTCTCTTGCTCTCTCTTTCTCTATCTATTTATCTGTTCATACTCTACCCGAAAGGAATTTGCAGAAATCAAAACAAACTCCTTCCTGCCCGAGAGCATTAGGGCAACGGCGTGTTTCAATATTCCTGATATTGTTCCTGATGTATGAGATGTGATGTGTTGTGATGGGTTGTGATGTATTCTCACTGAGAAACCCACGCACTCTGCAATGTCATCTCATACGCACCAACGTTTTTTCTCCCAGTGTTGTAATAACCATACGGCAAAGGTGTTCATGTTGTAGATTTTACAGATTTTCCCTTTTATCACCCTTCTCGAAAGAATGACAGACCGAGGGCTGTCATTTTCACTCTTGCATTAATGTTTACATAAAATGGCATGCATAAACAATGCCTATTTATGTTACATTTACCAAACAACCAAGAAACTTATCTTGTAATATATGATATATATATATATATATATATATATATATATGTAATATAAGTCATCTGAAAGGGTCTTGCTGTTGGATATTTATATTCTCTGATTGATTTGTTTGACTGACTGATTTGGTGTATTCACTGCATTTAACTATATATTCCTTATTTTGTGTGTCTTCGTAGCATCAAATCTCACAGTATTCGATCCACATCCTTGACTGTTGGATCTGTGGGAAGGCCCAATCCTATAGGTACACTGTACTTAGTGTATTCTCAATCCCCAAACAAAAACTGCCATCTTTCTGACCAACCACTACTACTACTGTCCTTTGTCTCCTTATTGTCATCAAAGCCAAGGCTCTGGACCTGAACGCCCTGGGCGACGTCCAGGGAATACCCTTGCTGTGGGTGGACATCGAGGAGAAACCGTGGAGGAAACCTGGTGAGCAGTAGGTCTCCCCTCTTTCTGCTGGGCTTGTGTTGTTTGTAGGGGTTCTACTTTGATTTAATTCAGTTGTTTTGTTGATCCTGCCTGGGTTTTTTATGGGTCTATTGGGTCCGTTTTGGCATTAAAACACCAGGTTGTTCTTGTGCAGGTGCCGACATTTCAGAATACTTTAACTACGGCTTTAATGAGGACACCTGGAAGGCCTACTGTGGGAAACAGAGGAGAATCAGAGGAGGTTGGGAGAACTTCTCTGCCTCTTCCAGAATGAAGGTATGGAAGAAGTTTGTCTCGGCAACGTACTGGAGTACAGTAGGGCTTAGCTCAGGGTGTGAGATGGGATCTAGTTAGGGACCTGAATTGTGACGTAAGTTGCAGGGTATGCTACAATTTCTTACGAAATTGTTGTGAACTATTTGTGGTTGAGCTGTTACCTGTAGACACGGATGGCTGTTATCTCCACAACATTTTTCTATTTTCAGTAGTGTGGGATTGAAAATGTGCTTATTTGCTTCAGAATGTAGAAAATATTTAGCACACATGTATTATCACTCAACATGGAGTGACTGTAATTGAAGCAAGGAAGTACTCTAGGAAGTACATTATTTGAATTCCTGTACAAATCAGTGAAATCAAAAGGTGCAAGAGGAGCGTCATTGATATAATAATCCCTTGTATTGTAATTCCACTCAGGTCCAGAGGGGGCGCACAGATCCAGCAAACAAAGAATCCCTGTTTGATCGTCCCTCATTATGCTCTGTATACCAACCAGATCCGAGGTGGGTAACACACTGACATCAACTGGTCCCATCCAGTCTCTTTCCATCCTTCTGTCTCTGTCACTATGTCTGTCTGTGTGTCTGTATGTCTATCTCTCTGTCCTCAAGCTAGTCTGGAGTTCAAGGCCCGGTACTGCTGTCATGTGATCTGTTGTTTGGTATTGATGGTACATAATATATTATCAATATCTGATAAGCTTCTGGTTTTGTTTGAAAGAAAACACAATTTAAGAGAAATATCATGTACTAAATGTCTTCATTCGACTGCAATCGATAATGGTTGACGTCATACAGGATATACATTAGAGGGCAGGATAGTGGTATGGGTGTTTGACTGCTTCCTCCACCACAACTCCTCCTTAATGACACGTATCTGAATCCATTGTCTGTATGCCGTTTCGGATAAAAGCATCTGCATCTTAGAGTATGTACTGGGCAGCCGGTTGTATCTTGGTGTGTTGGACAGTCTGGTGGACTCATAGGACCAGACAGTGGGTTTGTGTTTAAAGAGAAGCAGTGTTTCAAACACTGACACACGTCACTGTCTGAGTTTAAATCCACATCTCGCTGGCGGTTTGTAAACAGACCGGCCCAGCAGAGTACCCCGCCATCTGCACACTTACATCATTAACTCTTTTGACGGTTGATTACGTTCAGAATAACGTTGTCGGAATTGTGTTTTTTTCAAGCAGCTGCATTTGGGTTTTCTGCCGGAGATCTCAAAAGTTTTAACAGTCAATTTAATACCATACATAATGTGTCTATGAATGTGAAATTCACACTAAAGATATCACCAGAGAAGAGATATGGTTGATACATAAAGCTAATAAAGGTATAAAATATATATATATTTTTTTCAAACCTAGTAGAAGAAAGTAGAAGAAAATGTTGTCTCTGTGTTTGTTCTTCTATTATGTGGCTTGCTCCCGATCAAATGAAGTTCTTGTGGGCAGATTTCTTCCTCACCTCTACTTGAGAGAAGCGTGTATGTGAGAGTGTCTGTGTGTTTCTTTGTATCTGTGTGTACAAATGTATGCATATGTGTGTGCGCGTGTGTGTGTGTCTGTGTGTGTGTCTGTCTGTGCTTTTGTGTTTCTGGTGTCTAGGTATTGGTGTGTTTATGTGTGTTTGTTTGTGTGTGTGTGTGTGTGTGTGTGTGTGTGTGTGTGTGTGTACTAGAGCCTGAGGTTAACGAGATTCCACAGTTTTGTTTTACAACCCAATTACAGCTCGCCATCGTTAACGGGAACACTCGCCATCTTAGCTAATGGCACAGAGTTCCAGCTCATATTTTCCCCCACCTTAATGGACCAGGTGCCCTAGTTCAAACACACACACACACACACACACACACACACACACACACACACACACACACACACACACACACACACACACACACACACACACCCAACCCCAATCGCACCAATTCTCATGTTAACCTATACCTCCTATTTTGTATAATTGCTCGGGGGTTCTTGGCGTATGCTAATGAATATAGGGTTTAATTAGCTCTCTCCAGGCGATTACCAAGCCCCTTAGAGCCAGGCCGACCTCCCCACTCCTCTCCCCCAGCCAGGGCTGCTATGGGGCGGTCTCCCTCCTTCTTGCCTCCCCCCTAAATAGACCATGACGTGCCGTGGTAATAGAAGGTGAAGTGGGCTAAACACAAAGCAGATAATGGGTTAAAGACGATGAGGGACAATTATCTGCAGCCATGCTGTTGTGTGTCTTCTAGGTAGGCGGGACATAATGTAGCAGCAATGTGATTGGGTCGTTAAGGATTGGACTTGTGGTTGGATTGATTGACTGCATGCCTTTTCCTTACTTTCAAAATCACTTTTTCATCAAGTGTTCTGATGATTGGAATATTATTCCCTTCCAACTGGACCTCAGTCAAAGTTAGACAGTACGTATAAGGAGGTGGGGAATAAGGGTTAAACAGTACAGTGTTGGATCGGTCACCGTGGTAGGATAGTACAAAACTGAAATGTCATGACATTCTGCCATGCCTAATTGAAAATACAGTACATACAAAATATACATAATGTGAGTGAGAGAATGTCTCCTGTGGTTGTGTGGATATGGTTGTGTGTGTGTGTCTGTGTGTGTGTGTGATTTTTTGTGTGATTTTTTGTGTGTTTGTGTCCTGTTATTGCCAGGGTCGCATTTCCCCTTCAACACTCCCGCTGCGAACAAGCTTAAATCCCGGTGCCGGCAAGAGCTTCCCGTCCCATCTGGGTGCCTGTGCAGGCGATGGGGGTCGGGGGGGGGGGGGGGGGCGGCAGAGATGGGGTTTGTTTTGTGAAGCGCACCCTGTGGGACTGACCCAGATACCAAGGTCCTAATGCCTTCATGGACCTGCAGTGGAGAGACTTTCAGGGGAGACTGTGGAAAATAAAAGTTGTACAGAGTGCGTTGAAATGGTTTGTTGGAGGCTTCGAGGTAAAGGTGACTGAGGAGAAAAGGGGTGTTATACCATGCCATGGTTCAGCTCTCGTCGTCAGTCATCCGCTGTATTTTGGGAGTCTTGTTTGCTTCAGGGTCTGTGTTAAACGTTGAACCGCTCTACAGGAGGTGGAGTGGCGCTATCGATGTGATTGGAGGACAAACTGCTCCCCTCAGCAGGCAGGAAGGGCGCAGACGTAACCGAGGAAACGCCATACAGGTCTGTGTGTGTGTGTGTGTGTGTGTGTGTGTGTGTGTGTTTCCTTCTGCACGCTTGTGTATGCAGGTGCATAGGCAAATGTTTAGGGGTGAAAGGGTGTGCAAATGTGTGTGTGGGGGGGGGGGGCGTTACAGCATGCATCTGTGTGTGTGTGTGTGTGTGTGTGTGTGTGTGTGTGTGTGTGTGTGTGTGTGTTGTGATGGAGGCTATTAATAGCTCTTCATATATTGCAGGTGCTCTCTGAGGCGTCACGTGATTCGTCGTCCAATAAGATGATTTCCTTCCTCCGGCCCAACATCCCCCCGCCTCCTCTCCCCCCCCCCCTACCCAATGTCAGCTCTGGTGCTCAGCTTCTCCTCCTGCAACGTACGTGCAAGTGCACACAAATACACCCACACACACACAAACACACTCACAAACACACACACTCAACAAGAAACATCCCCAGTCTCTGCTCATTATTGTGAACTTATGATTCTGCTTTCCCTAAAGCTCGATAAGTATATCAACATTTGACATTATAAGAACGTTCTAGCCATTAGGTAGATGCCTTTATCCAGAGAACTGCAGGAGCAGAAGCAGCATGTAGGGGTTATGCCTCTTGCTCAAGGACAATTACAGGTTAGGTAATGAGGTTGGGAATTGAATCAGTAACCTTTTGCCTGGGAGTCAGAGATATATCCACTAAAATATCCCCGGTTTAGCCCATTCTTTCATCCAGGAATCCTGTTTAATTCACCCAGCAACTTTTCGTCAAAGGTCACTTGCTGGGGTCATCTTACTCTGAGGTGAACCCAGTGTTTCAGTAGACCTTAAGAAGATATCGTACTCTGGCCAGCTGTGTCAATGACCAGCGGCATTCTGGGGGACCACGTGTTGACCAAGCTGCAATAACGCAACGCTGCCCCGTCCTTCAAACAAACCTCGCGACGTCCAAGGTCAGGAGGCCAGGGGTGACCCCAGATGAGCTCTTCTTACCCGACCAATCGGCATCGTCCATCTGGCCATGTTTTCTTTACTTGTGTGGGGGCCAGTCCTACTTGTGGGGGACAGGTGTGCATAATGCCCTCCATGTGCATCCCTCTGGCGGTATCTCTCTCTCTCTCTCTCTCTCTCTCTCCAGACTTCCTTCTCAGTCATTCTCGTAATGCAGTAAGCTAGGCTGGCAGAGTCCCTGGTGCCCCCCATGTCCACCATATCTCCACAAGATTAAAATAAGAATTTCCTCTGGGATCAATAAATTCATCTGTGTCTGTATCTGAATCTTCAAAGACCCTGAAAGATCCTGACCCCCTTCCTTCCCCTTCCTCTACCCCCACCTTCATACACCTCAGCCCCGCTCGCCCCATACAGCCCCATGGTCCAGCCAGAGATCTCCTAATACAACCCAAACATCAGACATCCTGTCGACCTCGGCATCAAACCCCCGGGCCCCGCGCTTTGATCTGCATCACCGTAGTGCTTGTTTTTCTTTTTTCTTTCTTTATCATCTAAGCTATGCCCCTCCCCACCCCGTCTTCTTTAAGTTATAGCCTCGGACTCCTTTTGAGATGCAAATAGATCATGTTATAAAAATAGGCCGTGGACTGGAAATGTGCCTGGGCAGCAGATTGCCTGCGATTGTAGGAGAAATGTGCTGAACAGAGCGACCGTGCCAGAGAGGTGGTGCTGGTGGTGTTGTTGGTGGTGGGGGGAGGGGCTTGTGTTTCCTCCGATGCAGTGAGGGGGGGGGGTCTTATTAACCGGCTAGATGGTTTGACAAGAGCTGGGGCTTCAGAGTGCGGTGTTGCTATGTTGTTGTCATTGCTGCACTCAGACGATGTAATCCATCAAGCGGAATAGGTGAAGCCACTCTTCTGCTTCCCCTGCTGCCTGTGGTTGGTTGGTTATAATAGGTTCTCCACACTCAGATAGCTCCTACCATCCTACCATCTCAGGTGAAATGTGTTGTTTTTTTTTGTTTCATTTTGCATCCTGATTAGGTGGTGGCGCAGGTCCATACCTGACTTCAGATAATACCATCGAGGGTAACTTCCATCGACTAGAGTCACATCTGTTGTACAACGCGGTATCGATCGCCAGCCAATGTCATTACCGTGCGGAAGGATTTAACCAGCGTGTGTTTGCCAAAGCCTGCCAAAGACACTGTGTGTGTGTGTGTGTGTGTGTGTGTGAGGGTGTTGGGGCGTTGGGGGGGGGGGGGGGGGGGGGGGGTTGGGGAGAAGGTTGGTGGGATCTCACAGGGATAGACTGTTGTCTCGGGGTCAACAAACTAGCAAACTGCTTCCAGCTTATGAAGAAAGCACAGCCGCGGCTGTTCTTTCTCCATAAGCTGGAAGCACTTTTCTAGCTGGGTGGACTATCGGCGCTATCTTGCTACCCTCCGCCGGGCGTAATGGCTATGGGAAAAGGTGGTGCTCAGGAGTGGGTGGGTTAGCCCGAGAGAGGAGCCAGCCTCAGTTCCCGGAGCTATTAGTTCCCTCACATGCTGCCGAGCGTGGCGCTGCAGCCCTCATTACCCGCCCGCTTAGCAAGGCTACAGGTAGCGGCTGCTTCCGCCACCTCCAGGCCTCGAAAAGACTAGGGTTGGATGTCTTTGTGTGTGTGTGTGTGTGTGTGTGTGTGTGTGTGTGTTGTTGTAACCCGGCACGGTGAGCGAACAACCTCCTCCCCAAACAGGACACAACTTTGCTGGGCAAAAGCCAAAAAGGCATGTTTAATCCAAAATCAAACAAAGTCTCATACTGAAAATAATACAACGAAAAAACCTGGGAGGAATCGATGGTCCTATCCCCCGTGGGTGGACTCTCGTCACCCTCGAGGACCGGTCTCTCCGTACAGGAGCTCCAGGGCTGGGAGAGCCCTGAATGAGTGGAGAAGCAGGCTATTTAAGCCCTGCTTCTCCACCTGTTCCTCAGGTGCTCTGCATGTCCTTAATTGGCCCGGGCCGGGTTGCCACAGTGTGTGTGTGTGTGTGTGTGTGTGTGTGTGTGTGTGTGTGTGTGTGTGTGTGTGTGTGTGTGAGTGAGTGTTTTGTTTTTGTATGTGTAAAGAGTTTGTGTGTATGTGTGTGTGTGTGTGTGTCTGCCTGTGTATGTGTTTGAGTATGTGTGTGTGTTTGTGTATGCGTGTGTGTGTATTTGTGTGTGTGTGTGTGTGTGTGTGTGTGTGTGTGTGTGTGTGTGTGTGTGTGTTTGTGTGTGTGTGTGTGTGTGTGTGTGTGTGTGTGCTATGTCTTGTGAAGATATCCTTCACCGTTGAGCAGCCAAACTACAATGACTATCGACATGTTACCTGATTGGAATATAATAGCATGGGTGTGATTTTTTCAGCATATATAATCAGGTGCTCATTCTCGTGTCTCTTGTTAATAAAAATCTATTCAGATAGAGAAGGGGACCCTGCCGGCTTTTAATCATTTAAGCGTTCCTATTGATTATCCACGCTCTGTGCTGGGTGGTATAATAACTATATTCAGGTGCGTAATGTCTTTAGTGCCGTTCACGCTTGTTCAACAGCCTGTTAAGGGGAGAATGAATCCTGCAGGAGTGGGCTTGACCGTTAACTCATCTAGCTCAGCGCCAAGGTCACACTCCTCTCTGGATTCATCATACTGTACCTCACGGTGTGTGTGTGTTTGTGTGTGTGTGTGTGTGTGTGTGTGTGTGTGTGTGTGTGTATGTGCCTGTGTGTGTGTGTGTGTGTGTGTGTGTGTGTGTGTGTGTGTGT
>NC_136940.1:9218237-9220737 GCF_949987615.1 Pollachius pollachius
GAGATTTGGTTAAGATCTGTTAAAGGGTTAGGTGTAGCTTAACCCCAGGTTAATGTATTAGGTTAGGAATGGTAAGTTTAGATATTAGCCTAGAGAGGGTAGGTTTAGATAATGGGTTCTTGTGTGTTGAAGGCCAGGGAAAGACTCTGTAAAGGAAGCAATGCATCATGGGAATACCCACCCCTGGAGTCCATCTACGTGCGCGCTAAAGCGCACCAGGTCCTGTCTTACAGGCTCCGCTCCTATCAGCGTCAAAGCTCGCTCCATTTCTCCTGTCTCTTCTCACCATCCCAGTTTGATCTTTCTCCTTCTGTCTCTCTAGCTTCCGCTACCTTTATCTTTCATTCACTAAATATATAAATATATACATCTTGATCTTTGTTGAATCCTCTCCACTCTCCCTTCGGCCTAATTTGCAGTGTCTGCGTGTGTCTGGATTGACCGTGCGCGCCATGCGTTCCCTCACATCTCATGTAGTGTGCCAAGTCGTCTGATCCTTCAAACACTTCCGTTCCCTCCGCCGCTGCCAGCCGCTGCTGATACCATTTATGAATCATTTCCGTTTCAACATCTCTTTCCTTTTCTCTTCCCTTCTCTCCTCTCAGCAAAGCCAGACCTCTCTGAAAACACACACAGGCCTCTGTGTAAGCACGTGTGTGTGGGTGTCTATGTGTGCTTGTGCATGTGTATGTATGCGGGTGCGTTTGTGCGTGCGTGTGCATGCCTGTGTGTGTGTGTGTGTGTGTGTGTGTGTGTGTGTGTGTGTGTGTGTGTGTGTTAGTACAAAGATAGGCCTAGTTCTGCTGCTGCTGTCCAGTTGCCCCTAGTAGATTGTGAACAGAAGGTTCTCCTGGAACACTTTCTGGTGTACTGCTGCCTGAAGGCCTCAACTGGATTGGAAGTTTTCTCCGGATGTTTGGGAAGTTCAGTTCCTTAGTGAACCACCTCAAGCACATACACTGGCTACGACACGCACGTTCATGCATCCAATCAAAGGCCACGAGAGACTTTAACTTAGAGTGTGTATGTGACGGAGATATGCAGACCACAGGTATCATGGGCACAATGCTTATAGAATGCAGCCGTGGACACGCACCTGCTGAGAAGAAGTCCATCAAGCTCCCACAGATGGTCTAAGAGGAACATGTGTGGCTCTTGGAACATCTGCAGGAGCCCACGTGGGAGTTTAAATCAAGTTTGGCCGTCTGTGGTGTGCCAGGGCCATTGCAATTGGTTGCACGATGGTGCCAATATCAGCACTGGCACCACCCCAGATCTCCCCCCCTCCCCCCTGGGAGGGATCCTTGATGGCCAGCCAGGCTCTTCAAACATTTGGGGAACAGATCTGTGTGTGTGGAGCGTAAAAAAAACAACACTTTGATCGCGATGATACTTCCCCTCTCCCTAATGCTCATCTCTTAATACTGCTGGCTTCGCCCTGCTTCTCAAATGAACAACCTGCTGGGTTTGGTGTCGTAGAGAGATAAGGTCTCCTTTCATCTTAAAATAGCAGGGTGTTGACTGTCTGGAGAGCAGTGGCTAGCGACATTAAGCTAGCGGGCCCGGACTGTGCACCACATGGACCTTCAACACTGCTTCTCATTAGCCTGCTGGAACATCTGTTTTATCTGACCGGCCATCGCCTCCATCTTTGAAAAACGACAAAACAACCATCAAAAGCTCTTGATCAATACCACGAGGTGAACGGACGAACCAGACGGAGGATTTATCGCAGTTCCAATCTCATGTTGATTTGATGTAGAGAGGTTTAACATCCCACACACTCAGGGCTTAAGGGTTGGAACACTTGCGTTTCACTTGATGTTTTTGCTTTGTGTCCTTCAACGTGCCCAGGTCCGCTTCTGGACCCAGCAGGGACACTCCAGTTACTTCCTACTGCTCCTGTTCCTCAGGTGAGGCTCGGTTCCGGTTAATAGAGAAACAGGTCAGCGTTAGAAACCCATCAGTAAGCACCAAGGCCTGCCCTTTAGAACAACACAGTGTACGGTGCACAGGCAGAATAGCCAACGAGGTATCTGCTGTACGTGAGCCTGGTAAGGGGAGATGCAGGTGGAGTTGAGCCATTCACAGCCTATCTTTGAAATACTTTTTTCCACGACGGCCTTCCGCATTTCCTGCAGGCAGTCCAGCACAAAGAAGATGTGGGAGGAGTCCATGGGTGCTAGGACGTGTCGTAGATGAAGTGCGTGTTAGAGATGACGGTTGATTGCCTTTTCCAGCTGAAGAGATGTCAGTTTCCATTTTTTTCCTTTTTCTGCCGATGTTTCTACAGAACAATGAAGACTGTGTGGTGTATTGTGTTGGTGTCTTTGTGTCTCTTCCTCACTGTGTTCAATATGCTGTTTGAGATGTTATTATCGATGATTAAGTGTTGCTCACGAAAGGGGCATTATTGATTCATACCCATCTCCATCAGTTCTCTTTCTTCTCAAAGAAAATAATTCCCATGACGGATGAAGGTGTTGCAGTGGCTGTCTTG
>NC_136940.1:9225737-9276519 GCF_949987615.1 Pollachius pollachius
ATATATATAATTTTTTTTGTTTTGACACCCAACATTTTACAGTTAAGGAAATGTGAGCCGAACATAACGCATACCCTAAACGCAGGAACTACTGAAATTGGCAACTTTTGTGTCCCCCAGACCAAAACCTCCACCTGAGTCATTGGGTTTCCATGTCTGGGGAAACAGCGATCCCCTCCTCCAGCTCTTCCAGCTCTTCCAGTCATCCTCGTGGATAGGGCCCAACCAGCGCCTCACACCAATTTCCGCATTGCATCCTGGGAAATAGGGCCAATCTAACTCGGGTAACAGGCTTCCTGGAGCCAGTTTCCTTTCCCAACTGGCTCCTCCCCTGCTCAGAGTTCGACACTAGGCCCCGCCTCCCTTTTAAGCTCCACTCTGAGGCAAATCATGGCCTGTCCGTCATCAGGAGTCCATGCTTGTCAATTTGTTCTAGGCCCCTCCCACTCAAGTGGTCAGTCTTTAAACTCCGCCCCTCCACGTTCCGGGGTGGTGGCTACTAGGACCACCGGGGGGTTTTGGGGGTAAAGGGGGTCGGGGATGGGGGCTGGAGGGTCCGCTACAGCAGGCTGCCGGGCCAGGAGACGATGGTCAGGGTGATCTTCCCCCTCAGCTCCTTAAGGAGACGCACCAGGGCAGTGTGCGTCATGCCCCACGTGCTCTTCCCGTTCACCTCCAGCAGGATGTCTCCACACCTGCAGGACACACAAACACACACACACACACACATCGTCAGACACCGGATGCACAGGTCTTATGTGATTAACGTATGTTATACATCATTGGTCCATACCAACTATAGACCATTGGTTTGGAAGGAGATTTAGATGAATCATGTGGACCAGTGTCTTGTTGTCCATGTAATTTTTACATACAATATTTTTATATCTTCTTATAGACTAAGAGTCTTCCGTGACCACAAAGAGGAGAGTGAGAATGTTATGCTGAGAGTGAGAAAAAATAGATGGAGAGAACAATTAATCTCTGAAAATATGTCAAATAAATAGAAAAGTGAGAGAAAAAGGAAGAAGAGAAAAATTACAGAAAATAAATGAAGGAAGAAGATGGAGGGAATGAAACCCGAGCAAAAAGAGTGAGCGATCCAAGAAGGAGGGTGCAACAAATCCCCCCCTTAAAACAAAAAGAGTGAGAGAAAAAAGATGGTGAGAACCAGAAATTGAGAACATCGAGAGAGAGGGGGGGGGGGGGGGGGGGCAACCTACCGGATCCTGCCGTCGTTGTAGGCCGGCGTGCCCTCGACGATGGAGCGGATGAAGAAGGACTGGTTGCAGTTGACCTCCTCCAGACCCCCCACGATGCTGAAGCCCAGGCTGCCGGAGGTGCTGCGACGCAGGATGATGTCCTTACAGCAGTGCAGGTGCCTGCGACGCCCAGTGAGAAGGGGCAGAAGGTGGGGCCACACGGGGGTTACTTGTAAGACAGCGGACCCCGACATGTTCATCCTTTTTACGTTACTTTGACAATGGAGTCCGCACACACGGGGCCCACATCTGCCCATTACATCTAGGTGTTTCCATTCATATTTGTGACGCGACCCGGAATATAGAGAGCATCACACTGCTGGGATGGAGCAAAGGGCTTTGGGTTCTGCTGGGTATATGCACACCGCACTGAGTGATTAGTAGCACTTTGCTTTTGGCTACGGATCATTAGGTAGTCTGTTTGTGTACTGGACCTTTATGCCACCTTACAAAGCGCTTAAACTATTCTAAAAAAGCTATCCCTCAAGTCAGCAGTAAACCACAACCCGATATGCATATTAGCTGACCAAAAGTTGGATAGATGGATAGAGGGAGGGAGGGAGGGAGGAAGGAGGGAGGGATGGAACAGATACAAAGACAGACAGACAGAGAGATACATGCATATAGATAGATAGATAGATAGATAGATAGATAGATAGATAGATAGATAGATAGATAGATAGATAGATAGATAGATAGATAGATAGAGAGATAGAGAGAAAGATTGATAGGGTGATAGATAGATAGATAGATAGAGAGATAAAGAGATAGCGAAATAGAGAGATATAAAGATAGATAGATAGATAGAGAGAAAGATTGATAGGGTGATAGATAGATAGAGAGAGAACACCCAGAGAGGTGAAGGTAATGACCCACTAATGGCGAGTGCCTCAGGGAAAGCTGTTTGAAGGGCGATGTTGAGACTAAAGGACTCTGACTTCTAAACAAACCTATAAAGTTTTGACAGGCTCTGAATGTTTCAGATGTAAAAGTTGCAGATGAATTCCTAATGAGCGGGCCAGCTGGTTGTGTCACTCTCTCCGCTGGGGGAGGCAGCCAGCAGCATTTGGCCGAGGTCAGCCCGCATATTTATTTACCCAACTTATTTATTTATTTCATAAGCTGAGAAAAAGAGTAGGACCAAGCGGCAAACTTTGGCAGAATGGGGTAGATGAGGCAGAATGGTGGCAGATGCATGTGTGCGTGTCCTTTCTAATGTGTGGGTTTTAGTGTGCGTTAGCTTGTGTGCGTGAGACTGTGTGTTTTATAGAATGCGTGTCCGTGTGTGTCCACATGCATATGTATGTTTGAGTGTGTGTGTGTGTGTGTCTGTATATGTTTGCGTGCGTTGTATAAGTGTGTGTGTCTGTATTTGTCTGTGTGTCTGTATTTGTGTGTGCATCTGTGTGTGTGTGTGTGTGTGTGTGTAGGTGTGTGTTTGTTATAGTGTGTGCATCTGCATATGTGTGTGTGTTTGGATGTGTTTCAGTGTGTGCATCTTAATATGTGTTTGTGTGTGCGTGTGCGTGCGTGCGTGCGTGTGCGTGTGTGTGTGTGTGTGTGCGCGTCCACATACCTGGGCAGCTGCAGCCATGAAACCCAGAGCGGGGAGTGGTCGTCGCTGGGAAGGGGGCTCTTGCTGCTGTCGGTGGGCGAGGGGGCCAGGCAGGGGGGCAGGGTGCACTCCGGCTGGCAGTCCTCAGGGGGCCGCATCTCCAACACCTTCAGCACCACGGGGGACGTGGTGTTCTTCAGGTTGGCCACCGCCTCGCTGCGGGTCACCCCCGTCAGGTCCAGGCCGTTCACGTTCAACAGGATGTCACCTGTTGCCGGGGGGAGGGGAGCAGATCAGAGCGCGGAAAACATGGTGCCCTGAAGACGAGGATTTCCCCCTGCATACAAATATATGGTTTCATTTCTCATTTATTTCCCTTTCTTGTTTGTTTTGTCACTTTATTTTAGTACGAAGTCCAAACATTTTTTTTCTTATGTGCCTGTTTATATGCATCAATCCAAAGTGCTAATAAAAATGTTAATCATTACAAATGGAAAAAAGCAAACTTCACAGGGCGTGTGAAGTTTCCTTTTTTCATCATCTGACTCCTGAATATTCAGTGAGCTCACGACTGGCGCACAGCGGCATCAAAAACAAAGCACCACCTGCACATTATGATTCCCCCCCCGCCCCCTCTCACCCCCACCTGCCCCCCAGTAATCAAAGTGTTGCCGGGGACAACCAGGGGGGGTCTGGTCAGCTTGCCAGATGAGGTTGACCTCAAAGGCCGACCGTCTCTCGGCTCGACGGTGAAACTGTATGCAAATGTGTCGTGCTCAAAGTGCACACACAAACAAAAACAGGCACACACACACAGACACAAACACAAATACAAACACACACACGCACACCTTGAGCAGAAGGCGCAGGACAAATACAGACGGGCAGAACTTGTCCTTTTCATGGAGCCCACAGGCGCTACGCTGATAGACTGCATAAGCATAGCTCTGTTCCAGCTGTACGCGTCCAGTTTACTCACAAACACACATTTACGCACGCAAAGGCTAGACACCATACGAATATACATCCACAAACACATGTTGATAAACACGCACACGAATAAACACTAGGTCAAGCATACACCTACAAACACACCAATACACTCACTCAATACAAACACAGCCACAAATAAACAGACGCACATCCACAGACACACACAGGCTAGTGCGTTGGTTTCAGTGCCTGCTGGGTTTGTGTAATGTCATGGAGCTGCAGCGTTTCTGCTGTGCAACACCTTTAATCAGTTACAAGCGTTGAAATGCTAATGTTGGCTTGTAGGATAGCGTTGTCCTGTTAAGAGTTGATTTGGGGCGCGGCGGAGCGTGGCGGTGGCTTAGCGTAGCGTATCGGTAGCATAGCGTAGCGTAGCGGGCTTGGTAAATAACCTCGGTAATGAAACACGAGTCAGCGTTTATCTCCATCACACCTTCTGTTTTCTGGCACAGGTGATGTATTCACCCAACGCATGGCCCTGACAACATGGACGACAGGACACAGCCAAACACACACCTGGTCGCCTCGGGTCAATATTTGGGGGAATGAGGCGTAAACACAAAGATGCCTGCATTTGTAGATATCAGTGAGTGGGTGAAAGAGAAAGAGAGATACAGGGAGAGAAAGGGGGTGAAATGGGAGGGAAGGAAAGAGCGAGAGATTGGAGGAGCGCGTCATTACCTTTGCGGATGGACCCCTCCTGTCCCACCACCCCGTCCTGGTCCACGTTGGTGACGTAGATGGGGAGGTCCCAGCCCCGGCTTGACATCCCGCCAGCCACCGTCATGCCCAGCGAGTCGTAGGGCTCCTTGGTAAGTGTCACAGTCTTCTCGTAGCACGCAGGCTTCTGGCACGAGTCCTGCACACAGGAAACAGGAATTGACCGGCAGATGAGGCCGAGCCCTCTGGGTCACCTGCAAACACCTCTCTGCGGCTGAATCACGAGGTGAGGCAGCCAGAGTCGCTGAGAGTGTTTTGCAGCGCTTTGGGGTTGACTGCAGATTTGAAAGGTGTTGACTGTGAGTCATTATTGCCTACACGGTGAGTGTGTGGATGCGTGTTAGTGTGTGTGTGTCTATCTGGCACAGTGTGTGGTTTATAGTTTGTGTGTGTATGTATGTGCCTAATATAGTGTGTGTGTGTGTGTGTGTTTGTGTATTATGGTATGTGCGTATAATAGCGTGTGTGTGTATATCTTATGTTGTGTTCGAGTCAGTATCAATTGTGCTTCAGTGAGCAGCACTTTGACACATTAAGCTAGCTGGAACAGAGCCATCCTCCTTCCATGTGCTGCATTAACACATTTCAGCCCCCCCCCCCCCCCACCCCCTAACCTTCTCTCAACATCTACTGCCCCAATCACCTGACAATCACCCCCCCAGTGATGTGTTAATACAGTGGGGCAAAAAAGTATTTAGTCAGTCACCAATTGTGCAAGTTCTCCCACTTAAAAAGACGAGAGAGGCCTGTCATTTTCATCATAGGTAAACCTCAGCTATGAGAGACAAAATGAAAAAAAAAATCCAGAAAATCACATTGTCTGATTTTTTAAGAATTTATTTGCAAATTATGGTGGAAAATAAGTATTTGGTCACCTAAAAACCAGCAAGATTTCTGGCTGTCACAGACCTGTAACTTCTTCTTTAAGAGGCTCCTCTGTCCTCCACTCGCTACCTGTATTAATGGTACCTGTTTGAACTCCTTATCAGTATAAAAGACACCTGTCCACAACCTCAAACAGTCACACTCCAAACTCCACTATGGCCAAGACCAAAGAGCTGTCAAAGGACACCAGAAACACAATTGTAGACCTGCACCAGGCTGGGAAGTCTGAATCTGCAATAGGTAAGCAGCTTGGTGTGAAGAAATCAACTGTGGGAGCAATTATTAGGAAATGGAATACATACAAGACCACTGATAATCTCCCTCGATCTGGGGCTCCACGCAAGATCTCACCCTTTGGGGTCAAAATGATCACAAGAACGGTGAACAAAAATCCCAGAACCACACGGGGGGACCTAGTGAATGACCTCCAGAGAGCTGGGACCAAAGTAACAAAGGCTACCATCACTAACACACTACGCCGCCAGGGACTCAAATCCTGCAGTGCCAGACGTGTCCCCCTGCTAAAGCCAGTGCATGTCCGGGCCCGTTTGAAGTTTGCTAGAGAGCATTTGGATGATCCAGAACAGGATTGGGAAAATGTCATATGGTCAGATGAAACCAAAATAGAACTTTTTGGTAAAAACTCAACTCGTCGTGTTTGGAGGAGAAAGAATGCTGAGTTGCATCCAAAGAACACCATACCTACAGTGAAGCATGAGGGTGGAAACATCATGCTTTGGGGCTGTTTTTCTGCCAAGGGACCAGGACGTCTGATCCATGTGACGGAAAGAATGAATGGGGCCATGTATCGTGAGATTTTGAGTGAAAACCTCCTTCCATCAGCAAGGGCACTGAAGATGAAACGTGGCTGGGTCTTTCAGCATGACAATGACCCCAAACACACCGCCCGGGCAACGAAGGAGTGGCTTCATAAGAAGCATTTCAAGGTCCTGGAGTGGCCTAGCCAGTCTCCAGATCTCAACCCCATAGAAAATCTTTGGAGGGAGTTGAAAGTCTGTGTTGCCCAGCGAAGGCCCAAAAACATCACTGCTCTAGAGGAGATCTGCATGGAGGAATGGGCCAAAATACCAGCAGCAGTGTGTGAAAACCATGTAAAGACTTACAGAAAACGTTTGACCTCTGTCATTGCCAACAAAGGGCATGTAACAAAGTATTGAGATGACCTTTTGTTATTGACCAAATACTTATTTTCCACCATAATTTGCAAATAAATTCTTTAAAAATCAGACAATGTGATTTTCTAGATTTTTTTTTTTTCACTTTGTCTCTCATTGCTGAGGTATACCTATGATGAAAATTACAGGCCTCTCTCATCTTTTTAAGTGGGAGAACTTGCACAATTGGTGGCTGACTAAATACTTTTTTGCCCCACTGTATGTGGGTGTTAATATGTGCATGTATGCATGTGTGAGCGTGTGTGTGTGTATATGTGTGTGTTCTCCTTTATATGCGAGTGCACGTCGCGGGTAGAGGTCGTGGAAGATGTTTGTTTTGCCTGGCCCGGCACGGCAGCGTCGTGGTTGTCACGGCGACCGTCACTTCATGCCGCTGTATAAAAGACTACACATGAAAGGGGCTATATTTAGCGCGGGCACGTTGGAGCTACAAAAGGTTGTTGTTTTCTTGCGGGTGCGTGTGAGCATAAAGAAGCCTTTATGTAGCTCCTCCTCCCGGGGCTTTTTGAAACGGGGTTCGGGTCTCCGGGAGACACTGTACAACAACAATGTCTGTCCGGAGCACGGCGTGATTTATCACCGGAGGAACACGCAAGGTCGTAAGAAGCCTGTAATGACGAGGAGGAGTGGGAACTTCTCTGAAGGAGGAAGAGGAGGAGGAGGTGGGAGGAGAGAGAGGGCCGGTCTGAGAGAGGGGGACAGAGGAGGAAGGAGAAGGGAGCTGGGAGGAGGAGCGGTGAGGAGGTGGAGGAGGAACTTGAAGGGAAGGAGAGGGGGGGGGGGAGGGGGGGGGGGGGGGGGGAGAGAGGAGAAAAAAGGCTAGAGAGTGAGAGAGGAGGTGAGGTGAGGAAGCGCTTTGAGAAGGAAGGGGGAGAGGAATGGAGAGGAGAAGGAGAGAGAGGGGAGGAGAGGGCTTAAGGAAGTGAGGACAGTTGGAGGTGAGGAGGGGTTAAGCTAAGGTGGGAAGGAGGGGAGGAAGGGACAAGGAGGGGGAGTTGAGGAGGAAAGGTGATGTGCTCATGAGAGAGGAGATAAGGAGGTGGGAGAAGGGGAATGCTGAGAGAGCTATGTCAGTGTAGAGGGGAGTTAATCAGGAGCGAATCGGGAGTGAATCAGCTATAATGGGGTAATAAATTGAGGGATCGTTTCTACATGAAAGAAATTTCTTCTGCATGAGTAGAGGACACACAATTCATATGTTAGTGCTGATCAGTGTGTGTGCCTGTATGCGTGTGCCTGTGTGTGAGTGTGTGTGTATATGTGTCTGTTCCTGTGTGTGCATGCAAATGTGTAGGTTATTGCCTGCGTCCGTGTATATGTCCATGTATATTTGCATGTGTGTGTGTGTGTGTGTGTGTGTGTGTGTGTGTGTGTGTGTGTGTGTGTGTGTGTGTGTGTGTGTGTGTGTGTGTGTGTGTGTCTGTGTTTGTTCACCAGTATTGAGGGCTCCAGGTCTACCGGGGAGTAGGGTGGGGGGCCCTCCATCCCCCAGGGGGCCTCCTGCAGGATATCCGGGGTGGGGAGGCAGATCTGACGGGACACGATGAAGTGGACGAGCTCCTCGCTGGCCTGTGGGGGGGAGATGGAGAGTATTGGGTCATCACGGGGCAGAACGGTGGAATGGCGGCTTGCTGAGGTTTTCTGCACCGTAAGGGGCCGTGTCCACAGAGTTTCTGGAGCAGAAATGCGCTGGGGTGGCGCTGGTGTGGCAAAGGGATGGGCGAAGCGTTTGTGCACTGCAAAAAGAAAACAGCTGCATCTCTGTGCTTTGTGGACTGTTTCTATGACGTGACTCGCCATGTTAGCTCCTTAGCTCCTGTAGCGGTAACTTCTACTTAAATACAACTATATTATTTGTGTGACTACCTACTCATCTCCAAAACTACATTTTAGTTTGACAGTTTATACAATGAGCCCTAAGGCAACATTGAGTTCCCCGAAAATTGTATTTACAAATCCAAATGTATAATAAGGATTTATATTATTGATATAATTAGAACCGTTGTGTTGTGTGGGTGCAACCGATGCGCTGCTCCCCGTCACCCAGATCCATATCTTCAGATCCTAACTCTGATGCATCGTAGGAAAAATAGGCACCAAAATAACATCTCATCTGCAAACTATTTTGCAGTTATTTCCTCTGTCTGCTTTGAATCAGATGTTTACTTCAAAGATGTGCAATCTTGGTGATTCATTTGTTGTCGAAAAAAGTCCATCAATCCCTCCTTGTCCCTCCCTCCATTGTGTTCTTGGTACATTGGCTTCTGTTTGTAATAAGATGACGAATGTGCAGCTAAACCTCATCTACTCAGACGCATCCAGGTCTGCGGGTGATAAACACCGTGTCACCAGAGCACCTGGACCCAGCGGCAGCCCCTTATCTGCCCTTGGCCGGGTGGACACGGCCTCTGCCTCGGCGCAGCCAGCAGTGATGTGATCGTAGGGGACGGTAAAGCGTTTTGTGTTCAAACAGATTAATGTGAGGGAGGTTCATCTCATACAGCCAGTGTGCGCCTCACACCTCTTCCCCGGAGCGCCCTGAACAGCTCCTTATTGTTTTTACTGCCAATTTAATGTCGCTCCTCTCCTCCTCTACCCTCCTCTCCTCGCCTTTTTCCTCTCATCGTTGCCACGGAGGGGATTCGCTCTGGAGTTTCAATTATTTATACTTTGACCCGGCGCACCGCACGACGCAACATGCTAACCCACGGATTTGCATTGCAGTCCGAAAAGACAGAATGTTCTCAGCTGCGACTGGCTCCCTGTTTTTTAGGTTCGCTGTGTCCGAGAGCACAGCAGCCGACCTAGCAACGCACACGGCGTCTTGATGGACCTAAAGGGAACACAATTTTAGCTTCTCCTCCCCCTCTATTTTAGATTGTCGTTCTCCTCCTTCACCCTCCTCCTGCTGCTCTTCTCCTCTCTTCTTTCCTCCTCCTCTTGTCCTCTGCTCCTCTGTGACTCTCTTGAGCTGCCTCCTACACTTATTCTCACACACGTAATCGAATGCACGTACACGCGCGTACACAGCTGTGCCCGGATGCACAAAAGCACGCACAAGCACGCGCACACACACACACATACACACACACAGGCACCCATGTGATTGAATACACCACTCGACTTCCTCCCCCTGTCTCCCCCCGCTCCCCTCCTCTGAGATTTCTGCTGCTCTCGAAGGCGCGGAGCTGACTCCTAAATTACCCGGTCCACCTCGTTATCGTCTTAATTGAAGTGATTTAATTGCATCAGCGCCAGCTCTTAATCTCTGACAGAAACGGCTGCCTTTGGAGCGCTCATCTCGGCTCCGCGGGAGCTTGCCGGCCGGTCTCCTTCCTCAGGAAACTCAGAAACGCTGCGCCGTCCAGCCCGCAAAACAAGCTCCATTGAACCACCATTAAGAACATACACGGGTGCCATTGACTGCCTCACGGCCCGGGAAGCGGATCCCGCCTCGGGCTCAGCCCACTGGAGGACCACCACAATTATAACTATTAGCTGCATTAAGCACGGAGCCAGCAGCCAGCGACTAATGAGCCACCATCACCGCAATTACCAACAGTAGCCCAGGGAGCCAGAACAGCCCAGCACAACTCGGCTGCGGTTGTTGATGCCCTTTTCCCTGGTTTCTGCCTTTGTTCTGCTCTATAAACACTAATATCCCTAATATCTGTTTGTACTTGTTTGCATGAACATAATTATGAACATAATTATTTGAAGTTTTATTATTAGCTGGTATGTTAGCATGTTATGCTGTGCTATCATGGCTACATCCAGTAGGATCACCGCAGGGCCGGCTGCGGCCTTTTCGGCAACTCCACCCGGCTCCCGCTGTCGCTGCTTGACCGCGCCCTACCCCCATTCCCCATGAGCGGTTGAACTGGCGTTTCGCCACGACTCTCGCTTCAGTGGGAACCTCCCCTTAACAGTGACTCAGGAAACGGTGGGCCCCAGGATTCAACCGCTCACCTGTATGAGCAGGGCGGCGTGCTCCGGCGCCCCGTAGCGCAGGTCGTGCCCGTTGATGGCGAGCACGCGGTCGCCCACGCACAGCTGGCCGTCGCGCGCCGCCAGCCCGCCCTCCAGCAGGTGGAAGATGAAGACGCCGTGCTCCTCCGGGCGCCGCACCAGCTTGATGCCCAGCTGCTCGTCGGGGGCGTTCTTGCTCAGCACCACGTGCACGCTGTCGTCCCGCCCCGGCGGCGAGGACGCCAAGTGGTGGTTGTGAGGCGCGGGGTAGGCCCCGCCCCCGGCCGCGTCGTGGGCGTGGCCGTGGGAGTGCGCGCGGTAGCGGTGGCGCTGCTCGCGCAGCACGGTGAGCCGCAGCAGCGTGCAGGGCTGCTTGAGGGTGGCCAGGGCGAAGCAGTGGGCCACGTTGCTGATGTCGATGCCATTCACCTGGTCCATCAACAGCACAGGGTTCAGGGTCAATGGCAAACTTTATCGTCCCGCAAGGGGTGATTATTTCTTTGAGCGAGCCAACCAGACTGGAGTTACAACAGCAACAACACACAACACAACAGCGAAGACTAGAGTTACGCCGACGACAGCCAAACGCAACGCAGCCTAGAAGAGAGCATAACAAAGACGGTCCCAGGGGACTTCCTGCTGTTTCTACTACATAATAAAGAGCAGGAAGTGATCGAATTCATCAGATCGGCAAAACAATAACAACGCCTACGGGGGCTTTTATTTTGTAGACTACAATCAACAACTAAATGATTGGGGGGATTCATTCAGACATGAATCTTTGTCTGTTATCCATACATGGATCTGTTTCCTATTGTCAGAGACAAAAGGGGGCCAGGAGCGAGTGCCCACCTTGAGGATCATGTCCCCGGGGAGCAGGCGTCCGTCCCGGGCGATCACCCCCTCGCGGTAGATGTCCTGGATGAGGATGCGCACCAGCGGGGTCTCGTTGCCCCCAACGATGCTGATGGCCAGGGGGTCGGCGGGGTCCACCCGGGTAATCTTTATGCTTGTGAGCTCCCCGTCAGGGATCAAGTGATGGAGCTGGGGTAGAGCCAGAACTGGAGGGACAGGGAAGAGAGAGAGAGAGAGAGAGAGAGCGAGAGAGAGAGAGAGAGGGGGCAGAAAGGGAGAGGGAGGGAAGGCAAAGAGAGCATGAGGGAAACATAGAGAGGGGGAGAGAGAGAAAGGATGAGAGAACACAAATCACAAGTGATAAAAACAGAAGCTGCTGATTTGCAAAAAAAAAGAGGGGAACATTAACAAAAAGGGGAGAGCTGAGAAAGGATTAAAAAAACTAAACCAAAATCAAACATAAAAAAGGCACAAACGTAGCCTCCTATGCAGAATATGTTTTGACGGGGCCTTCATATATCATACATCTTCATACATCTCATAAGTGATGCAGAAAATAGCTTCTGTATGTACTCAAGGTTCAGGAAAACCTAATGCTCAGCTTGGGGAGATTCTTAGTGCTGTGGAAGCAGCATGCCCACCTGCTGGGTGCTGTTTACACGCCGCTCTACAATCAAACACAGATTTACGGATGCACGCGTCTGCACGTGGTCCCGAGGCCTAGCCATTCCACGCACGTATCCGTTGTAAATCATGTTGTGCTACACTCCCAACAGGGCTGACACACCCTTGGCCGGACCTGCTTCCAGAAACATCTTCCTCTGACATCATCTGTTGTCATAAACTCACCAGGGAGAGATATTCTTCATCCTGATATCTCTCTCTCTCTCCCCCCCTCTCTATCGTTTTTCCTACCTCTCTTTCTCTCTAGTGTTATGTCTTTGCCCCCCCCCCCACACACACACACACACACACACTTTCTATCCCTTCCCAATTACTTTCCGTCATCTCTGTCTCTTTCTCCTTGTTTAACTCTCCCTGTTCCATCTCACTCATTCTCTCTGCCTTATCTCTCTATAGCCCCATTCTTTCTCTCCGTAAACATCAATCTCTCTCTTCTCTCTTGCTTTCTCTACCACAGTCTTTCTCCCTCTCCCCCACTCTCTCTCCTCTACCCTTGTTTTTCATCCACGTGTGTCTCTCTCTCTCCGTCTTGTTCTACGAGCACTGCACTTTTCCTGTTCCAGGAGTCAATACTTTCCCCTACTTGTCCCTATCGCAGCAGACTGCAGAGAAGGAGCAGAGACACACTAAACCACTGACCATTATGTAACCCCTCCCTTCTCTCCGTAGACCTGGTAGAGGTAGGACCATGTCCTACCTCTCTCTCTCTCTCTCCCCCTTTTCCCCTCTCTCTCTCTCTCCCTCCCATTCTATCTCTCTCCCTCTCTATCTCTCTATTCTTATAAATCCCTCTCTCCCTCCCTCTATCTCTCTCTCTATTCTTATGAATCCCTACTTCTCTCCCTCCCTCTATCTCTCTCTCAATTCTTATGAATCCCTCCCTCTATCTCTCTCTCCATTCTTTATGAATCCCTCACTCTATTCTTCATGAACCCCTCCTTCCCTCTCTCTCTCCATTCTTTATGAATCCCTCCCTCCCTCCATCTCTCTATCTATTCTTCATGATCCATCACTCCTACTGCATCTACCACCCCCCCCCCCCCCCCCCCCCAACAGAGAAGCAGCCCCCACCACTACTCAAGACCCCATCACCAGGGGATGTCTGACAGCTAGATATCACTAACATGACTCCCATTTCTTTTTTTAGGAAACCTCCCTTCTCCCTCCCTCTCTGTCCTGTCTCCTCCAGCAGAGCTCTGATTTTGGGCTCCTGGGGGCCTCTAGACCCCTAACAAGCAATGGAGAACATGGAGGAGGGAATAGATAACAGGCCTGGCTGATGAGGCATGTCAGTATTTTATAATACCAATATTGGACCCTCTGGACATCTTTTATTTATATTTATAAATGAATTCAGTGTTTCTGTTCTGAATTTCTGCTGCGATACCCACATTTACCATCAGTATCAATGAATCAAACATCTAATCCACCCACATAATCATGTTTTATAGTGCCAACATACCCATAGTGTAATATGTCTAATATACAGTAAGTGATAAGTCATGATTTTCGTTGAAACTTTGGTCAGAATAGTAGGCCCCTGAGGCACCCTCCCCCTGGTGATGCAGTCATGTTCCTTCTAGTCCAGCTCTGGGACCCGGGGCGCTCTGGGACCCGGGGCCCTTATGCAATCTGCAGCTGAATTATTAAGGGAACATATGCTCCCGTTACACTGAGGCTCCCCAACGCGTCACAACCTACCTCCTTGCTCAGCTAAAAGATGCACACACACACACACACACACACACACACACACACACACACCGCACAAACATGCACACTACACACACAAACACACACACACAAACCTACCGCACAAACATACTGCACAAAAAACATCCCCCCATACACACACACACACACACACACACACACACACACAAACACACACACACACACAGGAACAGCTGCACACTTCCAACAGAGTGACACACATTGAAAAGTGCACTGGATGCCTTCACACGCAAGTACACACTTACAGGCAGACACACACAGAAAGTACCACAAAGTGGAGACGCAGCTGTGACATCACTAGTGACATCATACAAGCACTTCACAATCCCCGACGGGAGACCAACCACTGCTGTTTATCCCTCCTATCTCCTATTTTTGCCTTTTTTTTATATTATTTATAAAATGTGCAAAAAAACATATGGACTCAGCAAAACAGACACTATGCAAAAAAAAAGTCACAGAATAAACTTTAACGATAAACTAAATGCAACTAAGAACGCATGAGAAGAGCTGTACCCACACACAATATAACCCCCCTACACACAGCACATTCACACAAAGACCCACCCCAACACACACACACACACACCACACTCTCTCACGCACACACAAACTAATGCACAAAAACACACACAAACACAGCACATTCAGACACACAAACACACAAAAACACACACAAACACAGCACATTCAGACACACAAACACACAAAAACACACACAGACACACCCATCGCCACGGTGGCCGGGGAGCCATACCTTCCTGGGGGCTCCCGGCATTGCGGACATTGTCCCGCTCTTCGGTGGTCTCATTGCTGACGGCGTTCCCGCTCTTAGTCCTCCGCAGGACGCTGAACGCCCGGTTCAGCCGCCGGAAGGAACGGCTCCGCACTGACGAGCGGTCGAAGTTCCTGACTGTGGAGATCCAGAGAGAAAGAGAATTTATACACAGCTTGGCCCCGAACAAGCCCAGGCATGTCTCAGAACCTGCCGATCCCAACACCCACTCTGCAAATGGAAACAGATGGGGGCTCTTTAACCCTGTTCCACCAGTGTGACAAGAGATGGAATGGTCATGTTGTTTATTTCCAACAATGCATTGTTACTTGAAATCCAAACTGAAATAAAACCTAGTCTACCCAAACGCAGCTATCTCTAACCTAAGGCCCAAACTCAACAACCTCTATCCTAACACTTCAACCAACACTTGACTTGACCCTTTTAAACTGTATAGGCCTACATGAACTTCAGCATTTATAGTGCACCGTGGGTAATAAGCTGCACCAAACACTGTTGATGGATGAGGTCAAGGGTTCACTGACACTAACACTGCAGCTTTGTGTGTGTGTGTGTGTGTGTTTGTGTGTGTGTGTGAGTGTGTGTGTGAGTGTGTGTGTGTGTGTGTGTGTGTGTGTGTGTGTGTGTGTGTGTGTGTGTGTGTGTGGTGTTGCTGTTCAAAAGGTTAGAAGGGTTGAAGAGTTCTAATGTTTAACAAACCATGGCTGTGATGAATGGCACTGAAGAGGCAGACACGTGACCACCACATTGGTCTTTGATCGGTAACATAAAAGCAGTAATCTAACGCATCCATTCACTTAAGTCTTTTGCAGAGTGGTCAGAGTTGGGGTTCAGATGCAAATCCCTCGTTTGGTCTCTCTCTCCCTCCTTCTCCCTCTATCGCTCTCTATCTCGCTCTATATCTCTCTCTCTCCCTCATCTCTATCTTCCGCTTTCTCCCCCCTCTCTCTCTTTGTAAACATTAATATATATACCTCTCTCCTTCTCTCCCTCACTCTCTATCTCCTCTTGCACCCTCTTTTGACCAAAATAAAGGCTGAGAAATTGAGTTAGTGAGATAGGGAGAAGGAGAGCGGGGAGAGAGAGGAAGAGAGGGGGGGGAGAGAGAGAGAGCCCTGCAAGGCTCTGCAGCATCCCTCCCTCCCTACCCCTTCCTGCTCCTCTCCTCTCCCTCCCTCCCTCCCTCACTCTCTCCCTCCTCCCCCCTCTCTCTCTCCCTCTCTCTCTCCCTCCCTCACTCCCCCCTCTCTCTCTCTCTGTCTCTCTCTCTCTCCCTCTCCCTCCCTCCCTACCCCTTCCTGCTCCTCTCCTCTCCTCTCCCTCCCTCCCTCCCTCACTCTCTCCCTCCTCCCCCCCTCTCTCTCTCCCTCTCTCTCTCCCTCCCTCACTCCTCCCCCCCTCTCTCTCTCACTCTGGCTCTCTCTCTCTCTCTTTCTCTCTCTCTCTCACTCTCTCTCTCTCTCTCCCTCTCTCCCTCTCCCTCTCTCCCTCCCTCTCCCCTTCCACTTCCTCCTCTCTGCAGGTCTGAGAGATGCATGGCCTCCTGACAGCCACATTACTCTCGAAAAGCACCAGCCCCCCGTCCAACTCTGGAGCTGACAGCCTGCTCAACTGCAGCAGCCTCCCATGGTGCCAGGCCCTGCTGGGGGTTCTTGGAGTGAACGGTATGGTGGTGGTGTTGGTGTAGATGTGGTGGTGGTAAGCTGGTGAAGTTTAAGGTGCTTGTACTGTTTATGTGTGTGGTTGTGTTGTTGTGTGACAACAACCATACAGGTGGTTGTTGTTGTGGGAATGACTTTAGTAAGTAGTGGGAGGGGCTTAACATGGTGCTGTTGGTAGTGGGAGGGGCTTGAAATGATGTAGTCGGTAGTGGGAGGGGCTTAACATGATGTAGTCGGTAGTGGGAGGGGCTTAACATGATGTAGTTGGTAGTGGGAGGGGCTTAACATGATGTAGTCGGTAGTGGGAGGGGCTTAACATGCATGGTGCCCTTGGTAGTGGGAGGGTCTTAACATGGTGCAGTTGGGAATTGGAGGGTTATAGTATGGCAAATAAGGATGTGGGAGGAGAGCTTTTGGTGCCAGTGGGAGGGGCTTAATATAGAAGTGGCGGTAGTTGGAAGGTTTTAATCTGGTAGTTGCAACAGTGGGAGTGGCTTAACATTTGAATGGTGGGAGGAGCTTATTGTTGCAGTACTTTGGGTGTCATAGGGTAAGGGAGGGTATGTGTGTGTGTGTGTGTGTGTGTGTGTGTGTGTGTGTGTGTGTGTGTGTGTGTGTGTGTGTGTGTGGGAGTGTTTGGGCATGTGTGTGTATAGTAGTGTTGATAAAGGACGAGTGCGTCCATGCCCGACTGTGTAAGTACTGGAGAGTGCTGTGTTAATGGCCTGACTGAGACTATTTTTAATCTTCCCTCTCCTTAAAAGGACCACCTGCTCGACCTCAACGCACCTTCAAATTCCTTCTACCCCTCGCTCTACTAAGAAAGTTCATATTTCCTACAGATATGTCGAATAGAAATGAATACAAAGGGGATAATGTGGTCTACGGACAAGCGGAGAGGCGAGGCTACATAGGCGGCTGGGTGGATTACGACCACAGATCATTAGGTCACTCGTAGTGAAAGGCCTGGGGAGTGATGGCAGAGAGAGAGAGATAGGATGCTGCATGCTGATTGGTTGAATGAAGGGATCGCGTGACCAGGGCGCCTTAGGGAATTACAGTTTGTGACACTACAAAACCTCTGCAGCCTCTTTACTCACTATTGATTTTCAATCTGTCACGCTGACAGTGGCGTTACACACAGACACACACACACACACACACACACACACACACACACACACACACATACACAAAAATACACACATCCAGAAGCCTACAGATTCTGTATCTCTCTATTCCTCTCCTTCTCTGGGCTGATGAGTCCAGGCTAGCTGTACGCTAGTAAGGCATGCTACCTTTTCTCTCATGGCTGGTGAGGCCAGGCTAGCTGTATGCTAGTAAGGGCATGCCACCTTTCCTCTGTTGGCTGATTAGGCCAGGCTAGCTGTACGCTAGTGAGGGCATGCTACCTTTCCTCTGTGGGCTGCTGATGCCAGGCTAGCTGTATGCTAGTAAGGGAATGCTACTTTTCCCCTGTGGGCTGGTGAGGTCAGGTTATCTGTATGCTACAGAGGGTAAAGCTACCTTTTCTCTGTGGGCTGGTGAGGCCAGGCTAGCTGTAGGCTAGAGGGCACGTGTTCGCACCACTGGTGTTTGGATGCTGCACTCCGAAGATTTATTGTGTCTACACGCGGGCCGAGAGGACAGAATGTCTTTGTCTACTGTTCTCGCTCCCCTTCTCTATACCCACCAGGATATACTGACTTTACTCTGTAGGTATAGAGGAAAACTCACAACTTAATACTCAGGAACGTATAATCTATGCTGGCTGTCCGGTTCTCAATTCAGAATATGTATTTTCCCCCAAGTATGTAGGAAATACTTGCTTCTATATACCCTCTACATCAAGCACTCACTGCTTAATACTCACTACTCTGTCCTCAATACGCTCGGTACTCAATATTAAATACTCTGCTAAACACTCAATCTCTTCACTAGCCTGGATTATGAACATTTACATTGGTCTAGGATCGTACAGTACTACAATTCTCTCTTGTCCTCTCAATATGGGGGTGTCTCTCTCTCCCTAATAACCCATGATGCATCGTGACGTCTGAGCCCTACACTACTTGACTCGCAGCACTCACTCTTCTTGCTGCTGCTGCGCGCGGCCAGGCTGCTGGTGCTTCCTGATTGGCTGTTGTCCTCCATGCTGGGCTCGAAGGCAGGGTTCACTAGGCCAGGGTCGTCGGCCAGCAGCGCCACGGCGGCCGACGTGGGACCGTCGCACGGCAAGGTGGCGACCGTGAGCTCCGACGTGCTGTCGGTGCAGTCGCCCTCCTGGGAGCGCCGCTTCCTGTCCGCCGACAGACCATAATGAGACGCCCCTTTGCACCTGCACACACACAAACAGACATAGAGGGAAAGAGTAGGGGTCAAAGGTCAGGCGGCGACGAGGTCACTCCGTGAAGGGCAGGTGAGAAATGACGTAAACGGAAGGGAGGTATTTGTGGTGTGAATGAATGGAATAGGAATTAGGGATGATAATGAAACAGCTCGTGTCATTGAAATATGGTCTTGATATGTAAATAGATTGTACATAGATATGTGGTCTTGATATGTAGATATATATTATGTAGACACGGGGTCTAGATATGTAGATGCATATGCAGATACGGAGACGTGATATGTAGATGAAATGTACAGGGTGGTCTTGAAGAAAGCTGTAGTAAGCAGTTCACTGCTTACTGTCACCCCTGATCTTAACTACAAAGCCTGACCTCTCCCTATGCCTAGCCTTACCCTAGCAGTAACCGAAGGCTAACCTTCATCTAACCTTAACTAGCCTTTACCTCAGCAGTTAGCCTAACCTAGCAGTGAACACGTTAGGCATCATGGCAGAGCTATAGAATAGTATCTACATTAAAACACCTCATTGATATCTAGCAAGTTAAAGATAACCCAAAAACACAATATTAAAAAAATAACAATAAGCAAATAAGCAAACACATTTTTTATAAATATTGGATTTCCCATGGGATTAATAAAGTACCACCTTCTCTTATTGTTAATAAATATAATGTGTGTTTTCTGGATGGAAGCGTTGGCTGACTTTCCGTTTCTATCGTGTAACTGCAGGCATAGTGTCTCACGCATCTCAGTGGTCCACTCTCTCAGAAGACCAGGGCAGGTCTCAGGGTGAACGACCATGAGATGTGTGTTTCAGGGTGGGCACCCAGGAACCTTGGGAAGGACGTGGGCTGAGGAGCTCACCCTGATCTCCGCACTGACCTCGCTGTCCTGACCTCCAAAGTGCCGCCTGGGGTGTGACCTCATCCATCACAAACGCCAACGCGGCTCCTCCCGCCCTCCACCGCCCTCTCACGCGTCAGGTCGCGTTTACAACATGTTGACATGTCTCCACATATTAGCTCATGTGGAGATGGTTATTATGCTCTGGTTCATAGGTATTAACCCTTTCGGAAACGTTGTATATTAATCATATTACATAAATCGATTAAAAAAAATGTCTGCCGGATTGATTGATTGTGTTGGTTTGATACATATGCCACACATTACTTAATGACTGATTACTATTAAAATATATGTTTTATTTCTCATATGAATGTCATATTGGCCATATTTTTTCAATCATATTTTATTTCCTGTTTCAGGCAGAATATTGCTTCTTGGGTACCACATACATAAATTCTGATACAAAACTTCAAGTATATGAAACGAAAAGGTCAGAGTGGAGCATTTTCGTATTTACTCCGTGGCTATGATTGATTCGTGTTTTTGGTGACGTAATCAGATTCCTATTCAGCATACTCCATGTGGGATCTGGCCGCCGCTGTGGGCGAGGGACCTTGACAGGTGACAGAATATAAATGTGGTCGTTACAGTAGCGACAGAGAGAGGGAGAGAGAGAGAGGGAGGGAATGATAAAATGACCAGGTAAAATATCAAAGCGTATCAGAGTGTTATTCTGTGTTATTCTGCTGGAATTAATGTTAACATCTTCAAGACAGCCACTCACCCGTGATAATGACACACCTGAAGAGTGAAGACAGACATGTGTGCGATATTGTATCTCTCTCTCTCTCTCTCTCTCTCTCTCTCTCTCTCTCTATTGTTTCTCTCTCTCTCTCTTGTACCTTTCTCTCTGTTTCTAGTCTCTCTCATGACAATGCTGCTGCTTTCTCCTTCCCACTCTCTTTTTCTGGTTCTCAAACACACACACACAGACACACACACACACACACAGACACACACACACACACACACACACACACACACACACACTTTCACACACTTTGACAAACACACACACACACTCCCAGACACACACACACACACACACAAACACTCTAGCGCAGCATGACTAGACTCAACAACAATATTGTTGTTGAGTCTAGCAGTCCATTCAGCCAAGTCTATTCAACAACATAATGGTGCACATTTCTTTAAAAATATATATCTCTTCAGAGCATATTGTCGTGTTCTGGCCTCCCGTAGGAACAATACGAAGCAGGTTTTAATGAGATGGAGCGAACCCAAACACAGAGCTTCATGAAACACGAGAGAAAGAGTAACTGGAGCCTGTTTCTGATACAGAAGCAGATGATGCATATAGTAGAAAAATAAGGTTGGTGTAAAGGACTGAACTGCTACACTCAGGCATTAGGTTGGAGAGGGTTTGTAGAAGGGCTTTGACATGGTTATGCTCAAGGTTCGGAACAGGGTAGTACAGTTGCTAACCAGAAGGTCCTGGGCTTGATCCTCTGTGTCCACAGCCCATCTGTAGTGACCCTTGAGAAAGATGCCTGCTCTTCAATGACATGTATCTACACTTCATTGTAAGTGTCTATCGATAAATGCATCAGTTAAAAGACTCAATGTAATGGTGAGGAAAGGATAGCAATAGGCCTCATTCACTTGGCAGCCATCTTGGTTCCGCGTTAAGTTCCCCCTACCCAGCTAGCGTTTAGAACCAAGAATCAATCATGGTGGATGAGCCAAGGGAAATAACCGGGTCTGTATACATGACCCATACTAACGACACCATTACAACTACAACCAGGCCATGGAAGAAGGCCCAGCTCTCCATAACTCAAAGGGCCTAGTCTACATCTTCTTGTGGGTTCTATATCACTCGTAGCCCCCCCTCTTCCCCTGTACTCCAAACATATCTTGTCGCAGCTAAATGATTACACCTTGCCGGAGAGAGACCCATAGATCGCTACCCTGCCAGCCGCCCACTTTAGCCCGTTGCTTAACAGCACACACGTGCCTACAGTGTGTTTGGGTAAGTGTTTGTGAGCAAGTGTAAGTGTGTGTGTCCGTCCTGTGCGGGAAGGTAACGAATGGGGGGGGAGTCAATGCTGCAATTCAGCGAGAGAGGGAGAGAGAGAGAGAGAGAGAGAGAGAGAGAGAGAGAGAGAGAGAGAGAGAGAGAGAGAGAGAGAGAGAGAGAGAGAGAGACAGAGAGAGAGAGAGAGAGAGAGAGGGGGAAAGAGAGAGGGGGAAAGAGAGAGGGAGAGGGAGGGAGAAAGAGAGACTGAGACTGAGGACTGAGACATAAAGAGAGAGGGAGAGGGAGGGAGAAAGAGAGACTGAGACTGAGGACTGAGACATAAAGAGAGAGGGAGAGGGAGGGAGAGAGAGAGAGAGAGAGAGAGAGAGTGAGAGAGAGAGAGAGAGAGACTGAGACTGAGACATAGAGAAAGAGAGAGCGAGAGAGAGAGCAAGAGAGACATAGAGAAAGAGAGAGGAAGTAAGTAATTTCTCCGCTAGCCGCGGGGCTGCTGATAACGGCAGGCATCTCTCTCTCCTGTTGCTCACCTCCAATTAGAAGAGGTCACGCTGACACACATCAACAAGAAGACACCAGGCAAGACATCAGCACACAAACACACATGCATGCACGTACCTTCACACACACACACACACATGCATGCACAAAAGCACGCACACACACACACATTGTCCTTCCACATTGTCCTATCAATAATTGTCAAGCTTCTGTGCACATATTTTATGTTGGTTTGTGCTCACACACATGAATGCAAATACATTCCGATTCATAAAAGCTATACACACACACACAGCCACACAGGCGCTGAATGTGTATTTGTGTGTATTATGCACACACTATCTCACTTGTGCAGGCTCCCTGACCCATTGGACTTGATGTAATTAATGCTTGCAGCTACATTCCTGCTAGTTTCTGGGTGGTGGAAAATGGAAAAGCCAGTGACCAGGGCCGGGTTTAAAAAACCTCTCTGTTTTAACCGTGAGTCGCCCAGACCGCCCAGAGAGCAATTTCCCCTAAATCCAACCAAGTATAACTAATGCAAACCCAGTAAGAAACACTCTGTCGCCGTTAGCAAAGACCAATTGCTAAATCTTACTGTTGGAATTTGTGTTAGTTTAGCAGTAGTTAGTAGTGCTATATGCAATGGTTGCATATAGTATGAGACATTGTAGACATTAAAAATTGCATAGTACTTTATGCAACCATCGTATAAAGTATAATGCAATATGTAATGTCTACAATTTCCCTTAATAATGTATCCTTTTGTCATTCAAATATTGTCCTGGATTTCTCCATTTCTGCTGGATGTCTGCACTATGAACGCAGCAGTGACTACAGAGAGGATCCCTGTGGATAGAAAAACCTTTTAATCACCCTTTGCTATTTACTTTAGGCTTCTCATAAATTACCATCCCTGAGTGGTTTAAAAAAAACAGCTACTTACATTGAATTTTCCTGCATATACACAATGACTGGATACAGAGACAGACAGCTAATGTTATTTGCCCATAAACATACACAGACACACTTAAATTACATGTTATTCTGTCTATACGTGCACCTGGCTCTCTCTCACACACACACACACACACACACACACACACACACACACACACACACACACACACACTCAAGTCCATGTTACTGTGATTACTTAACACCTGCGAGAGTCTTTACAAAAAGCCTCAGAGAGTAAAAACAGACCTTACAAACCCTCAGAGAGTTAAAACAGTCCTATAAACCCTCAGATAGTTAAGACAGTCATTATAAACCCTGAGTGTTAAAACAGTTTTTCCCTGAGAGAGTTAAGACACTCTGAGTAAGGTTAAGAGTGAAGACAGTCCTTAAACACAGAGTTAAAACAGTCCTTATAAACCATGAGAGTGTTTAGACAGTCCTTATATCCCCTGAGAGTGTTAAGACAGTCTTTATCAACCCTGAGAGTGGAGAGAGTCCTAATAAACCCTGAGAGTAGAGTCCTAATATACCCTGATCCAATGCAGCATCCCACTTTCCAGACACCATTATCTCATCATCTCTCCCATCTCTCGCAACGCCGCTCAGATTAGCAACAAAACATCGAAGCTTGCGCCGCTCCGCCCTCCCTCACTCTGCCTCAGCCGCCTCTACACCTCCCCAGCCCTGCTCCCCCTTCTCGTTCCTGCACTTCCTCTGGCATGAAGATAATTACCCAGGATGCAGAGTGGGTCGCCGATGCGGCAATGTGCAGCGCCCTGGCACTGTGAAATAAACACCGGCTCAGGATTCGCCCGGCGCCGCGGCGATGCCCTCAATCCTCTTTAGGAGTGACCGGATTATCTCACATAACCCAAATACTGCGTGTTACCGCGGCAACATGCCATGAATTACCCAGATGTGCTCGCTGCGGCGGGTCATCCGGTCAGAAGACAGATGACACGCAGATGTCTGTGTACGTGTGTGTGTGTGTGTGTGTGTTTCTTTGAGGGCTCTTGAGTATGCATGACATTACATGAGTCTGACTCCCGATGAATCACCATAGGATTACAAAATACCTGTTTTGTGTCCCATATTTTGAAATATATATATATATATATATATGTATAGAGAGAGAGAGAGAGAGAGAGAGAGAGAGAGAGTTAGTGTCTTTCCTCTCACCTTCTCGCTAGGCATCTCCTTGCACCTTCTGCCTGGCATCTCCCCTCCCCTTCTCTCCCCTCCTCTCCTCTCACGTCGTCTCCCCTCCTCTCCTCTCACTTCGTCTTCCTTCCTCTCCCCTCCCCACCTCTCACTTGCTCTCTCCTCCACTCCCTTCTATCCTCTCCCCTCCTCTCCCCACTTCTTCTCTCTTCTCGCCTCAGCTTGACTGGCTCTGTGTTCTGTGACTGACAGCTTCAAGAGGCTAAAACTCTTTACAATATTCCTCACATTTTATTGAGACATACACCACAGACACACCTTCACACGACGATGGTCGACCTGTTTCTTTTAGGAGTCATCGCTTACCTGTTAGCGTTCCATTTAAAACAAAACACTGCCTCCCCTTCACTGATCCAACAAACCGCTGGGTTTGGCACACATGCGAGAACACACACATACACCCACACACACAAACACACAGACACACACACACACACACACACACACACACACACACACACACACACAAGTCTAAAGCCGTTTCCCTGAGAGAGAAGGGAGGAAGATGTGTCATTCTCTCTCTCAGGCTTCAGTCCGCTGAGAGTAGGATCAGAGCAGACTGGTTCTGATTGGCTGGAGGCGTGAGCACATCTTAGAGAAGCTTTCAAAACAGGTCTGGAAGGAAGAAAATATATACTAGCAGTTAATATATAAATATGTAGTAACGTCAATGCTACAGGGCCACCTGGGTGGCTTTTATTGGGTTCCACAAAGTACGAAGGGTGGTGGTGTTGAAAGCCAGTTTATTGCATGGTTTGCAGATAATGATACATGGCCTGGTGCTCCATGCTGCCATGTAGGAGATCTCTTCTTGAGGGTAAGTTGATGGCTTGTGCAGCCTCACCTAGCCCCAGAGTCCCATCAGTCTGACTCGGCCCCGGTGAGGCTGCTTAAAACAGCCATCACCCACACACACTCCCACAATATCTTTATATAAATACTTAATCCAGCCGTAACACTGCCTCCAGACAGAAAGAGACAGACAGACAGGCCGACGGGCATACACAGACAGACTTTCAGACAGGTGGATGAAAGCCAACAAGCAGACAGACTTACAACGGGCCGAGAGTGAGGCAGAAACAGAACCAAGAAGTCAGACAGACTGAAAGAGAGAGAGATATAGATAGACCTGGCCTGTCATCTCTGTCCCAGTGAAATAAGTCTTCCTCCAAGCAGCAAAAATCTGCTCATCACGTTGGGTGGGGCCTTTGAGATCCCCACTCCACCCCAGGGGGGCCGCAGTAGAGCACTCATTAATGGAATCAATAGTGACAAGGGCCCGAGGAAAAGTGAACACTCGAATTCATTGGCTCCTTAATTACATTAGTTTAATCAATTATAGGTAGTGTGCACTTGATTCCGATCAGATACACACGGAAGGGACTGCGACACGCTGCAGGGAGGGAGAGGGAGGGAGGGATGGAGGGGGAGGAGAGGGGGAGAGGGAAGTAGGGAGAGGAAAGGATTGAGAGGAGGGAGGAAAAGAGAAAGAGACCTAGATAAAGAAAAGAGAAGGAGGTATAAAAGGTAAATGAAGATGAAAGGTTCCGTTGAAAGAAAGACAAGATGGATAAACGGGACGACAGACATAAACATAGACCCGCGGACCAATCAGGAAGCGTTACTTGGATGACCGTATTGGTCACAGCCAATCAGCGAGCTGTGCATGACAGAAGGTGTTGGCTGGACTCTCCCCCTAGCCTTGTTCTAGCAACAACAATAACAACAACAGCACAGAGCCTGGTGTGTCTTTCTCCCTGCGTGTGTTCAGGAAACCTCTCACCTACATGCAAGCATCCCAATATACCCATTAGAGCCTGCTGGTGTGAAGTCCTTTCTTCTTTTGCTTCTTTTGCTGGGTAATTACAGCGCTAGTGGCTAGACAGGCTTGGCTAATGTTAACGCACGCCTATGTGAACCGGCGGAGACAACACGGCCACACCCGCCACCCCCCCCCATCCCCCAAATAGCTTCGGTAGCGACAGTGAAACTCTGCCTCTCATCTCTGACTCATGGTTTTTTATTTGAGCCAATCAATAGGCAGCAGGCCCTGTCGTCAGGAGGGCTGCGACCTCATGATTAGCCTGGAAGGGCTTTGTGTTCAGCTTTTTATCACCTGAGTGTCTGGTTTCAACACCTATACCCAGGATTTGCATTTCCACACTTTCTCTCTGTGGTGGAGGGGGAGCCCTTTACCAGCACAGGTTGTGTTGCCTCAGCCCGCTCTTAGGTAATCTAGGTTGGGAGGTTTCCTTAGGTTGGGAAATGCACCCTTACTTAAACAATAAACAATAAACAATGTACTACTGTTTATGTAACAACAAATTTCATATATGTATATATATATATGCATAGATATATGTACAATGGGCATATATATTTCATTACGTTATGAAGAGGCCACCGCCACACATGCCACCTCTTTATTGATACGGTCGTCCCTGGCAACGGGGCGTTGCCAGAAACGTATGGCCTAGTACCCTAGGCCATGTGGCATGTACCAATAGGCTCAGCCCTGGCTATAGGGGTCCTGGCATCTTGCAAGGGATCTGGCATCTAGGGGCCAGCTTCAGCCCCAAAAACACTATTTTCTCACCTCTCTCCTCTCCTCCCCCTTACTTCAATCACACTTTCATTCTATCTTCTTCTCCCCCATTGTCCTCTTCATCTTTATACCTCCACCATCAACATCTTCTTTCTCTCCTCTTACCCTCCTTATGTCTTGTCCTATTACCCTCCCTCCCTCTCCTCCGCATCTCCCCTCCTCCTCTCTGCTCCATCATCCCCCTCCTCCTCCCTGTCTCTCCTTTCCCTCTGTTCCCTGCTCTCTGCAGCACTGAGATGGCTCTGTATACCATCCTATAGATAAGAGCACAGGAATTAGACTGCAGTCTCTCGCTCACTCTCTCTCTCTCTCTTTTCCCTCACTCTATCACGCTTTTTTTTCTCTCTCCCCCTCCCCTGGGGAGCCAATCACAGGGCTGCCTGATGACAAACGTCTACTCAATACATGCCCATCTGCTACTGATGTGAAAGTCATCCAGCGAAAGCCACTGATTCAGCATACACAATAATGTACACAAGCATACAAGTACAGACACACACAAACACACAGATTCAGCAAACACATATAAACACATTCACAAACTGATTCAGCACAAGCACAGACACACACACAGACACACAGACACACAAACACACAGACACACACACACACACACACACACACACACACAAACACATCCACACAAAATCATGCACACACACTCATACACGCAAGGGCACACACAAACACACACAAATGCACACACACACACACACAGCTTGCAGTGCAGCATGCAGTGTGTATTAGACTAATGTGCCGTGCATGCAACTAATGCAGCTAAGCTGATCTAGGAAGATGCACGCAACCAAATAACAGCTCTGGAAGGAAAACATAGTACAGGCTTTCTTCAACCTGGCCGCTAGAGCATCGCACTCGAGGGCGTGAGAAAGGAAAGCGCCTTCAGACCGGCCTCCGCTGGCATGAACCAAACTCATCTGCTCAGTCCCGCAGGGTTCATGGTGTGTGTGGTAAGGTTGAGATGCTAATGTGTACATCTTGTCTTGTCATGTGGTGTGTGTGTGTGTGTGATGAGAGAGACTGTGTGAGTGATATGTGTCTGTGTCTGTGTGTGGGTGCGTGCGTGTCCTTGACTGATGTTTTAGCCGACATTTGAGGATGTGTTATGAAGCATAGGGGGGAGGGGGGGCTCACAAGATATGCCTGGAGGTTTGGTTGGAAGATGTTGTCTTTACTTTGTAATTACTTCCTATGCATGCACTTCTACTGAGAGAATTTGAATCCTACATGGATTCTCGCTAAGTTGACGTCTTTAAAACACATGAGCATTTATCTAGCGGGCTAAGGAGACAGGAGAATTTACTTACTAGATTATCAGGGATTAAAACTTAATCCAAACAAACCTAATTAGTCTGGATCAAGGCCTGGACCGCACACACACACACACACACACGCAAACACGCACACACACATACACACACACAAACACACACACACACACACACACACACACACACACACAAACACACACACACATACACACACACGCACACACACACACACACACACACACACACACACACACACGCACCCACACACACACACACACGCATACATACACAGTTGCAGCGGCCCTGGCAGAACCCAACAACTTGGACCCAGGGCTGACGTAGCGGCAACAGAAATTATCACCCAAGTCCAACGGCGGCGCCATGGCCGCTTACCGCTAATCCGGTTAGCACATCCGTTAGAGCAGTGGGCACGGACACATACACACACAAGCAGCGTTCGCTGAGGCCCCGCTAGCGCAGCATAACAGCCTCGTAGACAAGGCTTGAAGACTAGCGGCTAGGCTAAATGGTTGAGCAAAATGGCTAAGCTAATGTGGGTGTAAGTGTTTAAGGCGTCTCAGCCCACGAGCCTTCAAATGAACAGATTAATGATTAAACGTGCGAGCGCCCCGTGCGACGATTATCAGACAAGCCCACGAGGGCTAAGCGTACTTTAATATGGGAGTGTTTGTGCAAACGTGTGTATCTAAATGATTGTGTGTGGGGGTGTGTTTGTGTGTGTGTGTGTGTGTGTGTCTGTGTGTGTGTGTGTGTGTGTCTGTGTGTGTGTGTGTGTGTGTGTCTGTGTGTGTGTGTGTGTGTGTGTGTGTGTGTGTGAATGTACGTGTGTTGGTAGAGTGTAAAACTAAGATTAGTTTTGATTGTTTTTTGTCAGTCCCCACTACGTAATAGGTCCACACTGTGAGCGGTTTCTGTACTCAACTGCGTGTTTAGCCAAGATAGACTCTATACGTGCACCGGGGTGTGTATGTGTATGACACAGAGATGGGGAGATTATTCTTACAGGCATTTTCACCCTGTAAAGCCGTCATACTAATCATACAAATGGAATGACAGCAGCAGAGTACAGGGAGAGAGAGAGGGAGGAAGAGAGAGAGAGATGGATGGAGGGAGGGAGGGAGGGAGGGAGGGAAAGAGAGCGGGTGCGGGAAGAGAAGGAGAGGAGGGGGGAGAGAGGGGAATGAGAGGGAGAACGTTGAGGCACAGAGGGGCACAGATAGCAATAGAGAACGAGAGCTTGCGGGCTGAGCAAGGAAAGATGCAAACACACACAAAACACACACACACATATATACAAATGGGAATACGCAACCACTAAAGTTCAAACGACAACACTAACATTGATCAAATAACCAGTAATGAGTACATATGCAATTCATCATAAACAATGTATTTGTGATTAGATAGACAGGGAGTGTGAGCGAGAGAGAGAGAGAGAGAGAGAGAAAGAGTGAGAGAGAGTGAGAGCGAGGAAGAGCGAGGAAGAGCGAGAGCGAAAGCGCGCGCGAGAGGGACAGAGACAGAGACAGAGACAGAGAGAGAGATGACGATGACCACAGCGGACCACAGCGGACTGCTGTCATCGCAGGGGATGAAGATGAATGTGGGTGCCATTGCTCTCTAGTCAGGCTGAAAAAGACCATGTCCGCATTCGTCTGGCTCTGGTCCCCCCCTCCCCCCCTTCTGGTCCCCCCCTCCTGCCCCCCTCCTCAGCTCTGCTCTGCCACAATCAGCACAAAACAGGCCGGGCCGGGCCCGTCTACCTGACAGCTCCCTGTGCAGGAGCGGGGGGGACTGGGGGACGCAGAGCTGGGGGGGACGCTGTTTTTATTAACAGTCATTGGTTGAAATGACCTGGGTCGTGAACCCTGCTCAAAAACCATCCCCATGACGACCACATGTACAGGACAGATGGCGGGCCGGACCCAGGAAGTGACCTCATCCCGTTGGCTGATGTATCCCTCCCCGTCTCTCCTTCTTTCTCCTTCGCTCTCTCCTGCTCCTCTCTCTTTCCCTGCTCCCTTCCTCACCCACTCTCCTCCTCTCTCTCTCATCCCCGTCGCTCTCTCTCTACCCCTCTCTCTTTCACACCCTCTTCTGTTTCTCTATCCATCTCCACTCTCTCCCTCTCTCTCTCTATTCCTCCCATCCTCCCCCCCCCGCCTCTCGTCATGTCTCTCTACCACCTCACCTATAGGAACTGTCTAATTGGTGATCTATGTGTGGTAAAGTTTGAGATGTGAGGTACAGTAGAAGAGGAACCTATAGATTTAAAGAAGCAGAGCCCCCATCCATGTACGCATGCATGCAGCAGAATGGAAGATTGGCGTTATGGACGTACGCCAGGATACCACAGTAACGTGGTGTGTACTGAGTACACACCACGTACTACTAGACCAAGCATACGCCATTTATCACATGCACTACTAAACCCAGTATACACTATTAATTACTTAACTCATTGTACACCATGCAGCACTAAACCCAGTAATCACTATGCACTACAAAAACCAGCATACACAATGCATTAGATGCACTACTAAAGGCAGTGTATACTATTCACTACTAAACCCAGTCTACACTATACACTACTAAAACCAGTATATATGCACCGATAAACCCAGTATACACTATGCTCTGCTTGACCCAGGATACACCATGCACTACTTAACCCAGTATGCACCATGCACTACTTAACCCAGTATACACTATGTACTAATAAACCCAGTATACACTATACAATACTAAACTTGGTATACACTTTTCCCTACTTAACCCAGTATACACTATGTACTAATAAACCCAGTATACACTATACAATACTAAACTTGGTATACACTTTTCCCTACTTAACCCAGTATACACTATGTACTAATAAACCCAGTATACACTATGCAATACTAAACTTGGTATACACTTTTCCCTACTTAACCCAGTATACACTATGCCCTACTAACCCCAGTATACACTATGTACTACTAAACCCAGTATACACCATGCACTAATAAACCCAGTACACACTATGCACTACTAATCCCAGTAGACACTATGCACTACTAATCCCGGTATACACCTTACATTACTAACCCCAGTATACACTGTGCACTACTAATCCCGGTATACACTGTGAACTACTAATCCCGGTATAGACTATGCAGGCTACATACAGGCAAAAAACAGCATCCTACAACCTAAGCAATCATTGTTCTACATGTTGTAACAGCAATTATTAAACCACTACACACACACAAAGCCACATACACAACCACACACATAGAGTACATGTTTGCATACAAGCAATTAAGAAAATACACATGCACATGCATGCATGCATGCACGCGTGTAAACACACACACACAGACACACACACACATAAAAAACAAACATAGGTATACATTTAAATGCACACATGAACCTCTCTATGATCCACTATAAATGAATGTAAACAAATACCCACACACACACACATGCGCAGACACACGAACACACACACACACACACACACACACACACACACACACACACACACACACACACACACACACACACAATACACAGCACATCCAATGCACCCAGAACAGCAGAGGGGTGGTGTGTATGGACTGTTGTTGTGAAAACATGGTGGGCTTGGATGGGCTGATGGAGGGGTGGAGGGATGGAGGGATGGGAGGGGAGGATGAGCGTTATACTCACAGCTCTGAGTAGAGGATGTGCAGGTTGCCCACATTGTCTGTGTAGTTGGCCGGGCTGAGCCACGGCAGGACCAGCAGCAGCAGGGCTTTCATGGTCAACCCTCAGCAGCCCTCTCTCTCTCTCTCTCTCTCTCTCTCAGCTTCTCTCTATGTCTCTCTGTCTACCACTCTGCCACTCTCCCTCTCTCGTACTCGTGTGTTTATGTTTCTCTCTCGGACCGAGCTCCTCTCTGCACCGGAGCTCTCCTCTCTTTATATTGCTCCTCTCTGCTCCTTCCTTACTCCTTCCTCCTTCCCCCCTTCCCTCCCTCCCTCCTCCTCCTCCTTTGCCTCCCCCCTAACCTGGCAGGGCTTTTGCTGAATCCCTCCTTCACTGTGACTCCTCTGTCCCTCTTTCTCTTTCTCTCTCTGGTCTGCACAACAACCTCTCCTCCTGCCTTGCTTCCTCCCCTTCCCTCCTTCCCTTCCTCTAAGCTGCAGAAAGTCGCGGGCGGGTTGCCAGCGACTGGCGCGGTGGTGGCGAGGCGCGGGACGAAGCAGCAGCGGCAGGTGCAGAGAAGAGGAACAGGGAGAAGAAGAAGAAGTAGAAGACCAGGAGCAGAAAGACCTAGTCCCGCAGCTGTGGCCGAGGAGGAGGAGCGAGAGGAAGAGGAGGATGCAGAGCCGCAGGGGGAAGGTGGCACATTTGGAGCCGGATCTGAGATGTGCAGCCCCCCTCTCTCTCTTCCGTAATCTGCTCCGGGCAGCGGCGAGTTCTAAGAGGATTTACAGTCGCATGCGTGCGTGGGTGTGTGAGTGTGTGTGTGTGTGTGTGTGTGTGTGTGCGTGTCTCCTCTCTCTCCTCTCCCTCTGTTTGTCAGAGAGAACGGCGCAGGCTGTGACTTATACTGCAGCAGGAGCCACGGGGAGAGAGTGAGATGGAGCAGACCAAACAAAGAGACGAGGAGGGGGGTAGTACCTGCGAGAGATCCCATTGGCTGTGCCCTCCCTCCCCCCCGCCAACATACGTGCACACACAGACAGAGCAGCATCACACACACACACACCCCACCCCCCTCCCTGCCAGGCTCATACACAGAGAGGAGATAGAGGTGGGAGGAGCAATTGGGAGGAGATACAAGTGGGAGGAGATGTTCATACAACCAGCCCCCCCCCCCCCTCTGAGATGAAGGTGGTCCGCTCCACATGCAGCAGATTGGTCTGATCACTCAGCCTACATGTGTTACTTAGAACGAACACAAACAACAAATACACACACAGGCATGCTTACACACATACACACACACAGACAAAAACACAAACACATAAACACACAAACCCAGACAAACACAAACCCACACATACACTCAGCGCATGGCCACTGCAAACAAACAGAGCAGATCAAGAGTCAAGAGAGAGCACCAGCTTGTTAACCTGAACACCACGACAGGCAGGCGACACATTCCAGTAAAACATTCACTACGTCTTCCTTTGACGCAGAACACACTAGTCTGTCCATCTGTCCATTCACACATTAGCAACATACAGAGAGAGAGAGAGACAGAGATGTAGAGAGTGCGAGTGTGGGTGAGAGACAGTGTCTTGAGGAAAAATAAAGGAAAAGGTGCTTGATCCTACAAACTGATTGCAGGGTCGGGGGGATAAGGGGTGGGTGTTGGCTGATGGTGAGACAGACAGACAAACAGACATAAATGATGAGGTGAGATCGAGAGAGAAAGAGAGAGACACAGAAATAGAAAGATATTTAGCAAGAAAGATAGATAGATAGTTAGATAGGTTGATGGAATGTCAAGGTGTTAAAATAAATACAAATCTCCCTTTTTTTTTATCAGTTTTCTTTGTTTGCATCGCTTTCATCTGCTTGTTCTGCATTCACCTTTGAGGTAAACAGAACAGACCCCCCATGTCTTTAGCTCTCATTCCCCTATTTCTACATCCATATTTCATTCACAAATTTGCATATTTGTCATCATATTTTCACACTATTTTCATCTCCTGATGTTTATATACATTTTTCTGATTGTGTTTGCCAATTTCCTAGTTTTTTATGAATCTTTTTTTCTGCAAATATATCAATGATCAATTAATGTTCCCTTCCTAGCCCTTGCGTCAGGCTTCCTATTTTCTTCCTTCCTTCCGGGTGTAAATATTGTGCCTGATGAAATCTTTCAACAATGCAACATTCTTTGAAATGCTTACACAAACACACACACACAGACACAGACACACACACACACACACACACACACACACACACACACACACACGGTTTAACAAACACACATACATACTATATGTTCAATATAACAAACATGCAATAACACACACAGTTAAACTAAGAAACTGTAACACACGAACAGAGAGTTTAATACTTAGAAACCCGTGCAGACAGGCACACCCTTTAGCAGAAATACACAAACGCATTAAGACACACACACACACACACACACACATACAAACACACACACATTCCTTAGCAACACACTTACAGTCAAACTTCTTCTTGTGTTAGGAAGTATATAAATAAAAGTGGGCAGGCGGGGCAGGTGGGCATTAATAAAGCCAGCAGAGTCTTCAGGTCTTAAGGTCGCTAGCGAGGGCCAGCAGCTGTCTGAGCCCACTGTGAGGTCGCGACCTGCTCTCTCACCACAACAGACAGTGCACTGAGGAGGAACAATCTCCCGCCATGTTTAATGTCACCTGACGCATGTTCCCTCTCCTTATAGCTTTTTGTAGAGCACCTGAGGAACCAGCGATCGACCAGTGTGAACACCCTCTGAAACCAACTCAAAGAAAACTAACCCGGAGCGTGGACCAGAGAGAACATGCTCTTAACCAGATCAAAGAAACCGGAATCTAGAGTGTGAACCAGTGTGGAAGGGCTATAATACCTCTGAGGAACAAACAACCTGGAGTGTTGGACCTGTTTGAACAAGCTCTGAGCCGAACCACAGAAAAGGATCTGCCGCTTTTTGACCGCTGTGAAAGCGCTCTGAAGCCAAATCAAAGCCAAACAACCGGAGTGACGCATGCGAAGGGATTTGACTTTGTCTGAATGTTGACAGCCTCGGGGGAGATCATGACTAAGTTGTTGCAGGGGTCTAATCTAAATCAGAATTTCAGCAAATCCAACCCCCCCGCTTAAATCTGCCACCACCACAACAACAACAAAAAACACCACCCTCACCGCACACCATGAATAATACATGCTGGGAACTCTGGGTAAACGTATGCGTCTCATATTCTCCGCTCCACTGTGACAGTCGCAGGCATGCAAAAACAGAGACCAAACAAGTCATTAAAACGACACTGCCGCACCAGTATCTGCCTTCAGACAAGAAATGCTGAGCTGAGATTTTGGTGGGTTGAATCACCATTTCAAATCGTTTGCACCTCATCCACCCAACCTATTTCTACGGGCTACATGCGTTTTCCAAAAATAAAGATCACATTTGCTTCAGAAAATCTCTCGGCGGTTTGAAGTGATCAAAGCCAGCTAAACGGTTGAATATAGCCAGCGACGGTGACTCACGCGGGGTGTATTGTACGGCCGTCAATAGAGCTCCATCCACCGCCAGGCTTGATGACGTAAGCTCCGCGACAGATGTCAGCGAAGTAGCCCAGAGCACTTTGTTCCAGCGCTCTGACTCTGCGTGTTAGGACTTCAGATGTGGCTCATTGTCTTTGGAAATCAACTTTTTAAACTTTAAGTGCATGGGCCTTTTATTCCTTCACGGACTGAAGGGGAAAGAGACATGATAATGGGTGAAAAGAGATAGGGCGACATGGCAACTAGGCTTGGAATCGAACGTGGGTGGCTAGATCACTGGGCTAGATCACTGGGTTGTATCCAGGTATTTCTCTAAGAAATGATGATGTTACTCTACATTCTGGTTGAGTTATGTTCACAGTGCCCTCTGATTACATCTCCCTGGAATGTGTGTCAAGGAAGACCAAGAACGCGCTACAAACATGCCATGACAGTTACCAACGTTCTTCTTCTCAACACCTTGCCCCACCCACCTGGGACCAGACAAACACAAACCAAACCATCCCAAGCCCTGGGCTGGAGTGGGTGCAGACTTCAGCGTGAGCCCGGTGCTCAATTAAACCGCTCCATCCATGGAGAGGAAGAATAAGAGAGGAAGACAAGAAAGGCAGGGGGGAAGGAGGGAAAGGAAGTAATGAGAGTGAAAGAGATGTAGAACAACCAATACAACTGGTGGTGTAGGAGAAATAGACATCGAAGAAGAGAGTTGCTAAGCTAATTATGCATACAGGCCGTCGTTGTGGAGTGTACAGTGTACTGATTAGGGCGTACTGTACACTATCTACTGTGCAATGGACTCACGGTTGCCACGTGTGCTGTCGAAGCGCTTCTTGTATCTCCCAGGCCCCTGGGGGTGACGGAGGCCCTAACGAGGCTAGGAGGGGGGAGAGTGGTGGGGGGGGGGAAAACCACGGCTTTGAATCGAATGATGTCTTAACAGTTCATCTGAAGCCCAAGGCTTCGGCTTCAGATGAAACCATGGAGGGGGGAGAAATCATTCAGGGGGGGGTGCGGGGGTTGGGGTTAGTGGTGGAGGTGGTATGGGTAAGATCTCCAGAGGGTTAGGGCATGGGGTGGGCGGAGGAGGAGCCAGAGTGATGCGTGGTCACTGGGGGTCAGTGTGACGATAGAAAGGGATGTCCCGGCTGAGCCATGAGGGAGAGAGCGGGACCAAGACAAAGAGGCCTGGGTGAGTTCCGTAAGAACCAACAAGCCGCAGGGGCCGTTTGATTATTTACTTGGGAGCCTTCGCTCTGGTGTTGGGAATAGAATATTCTGTCAGCAGCCAAGCGCTGAAAGTGAATTGTATGGTAAACTAAAGAGTTGGCGCTTGGCTCCTCAGCAGAGCTCACAGGCTTGTTTGTTCTCTGTGAAGATTGAAGCCACAGAGCACTTTTCACACAAAATCAAGACCGCCAAAGTCATAACCTAGTTGGGGAATGTTTCTTGTCGACTAAGGAAAGTGGGACATAACAAGAGGATTCTTTTCGCAATTATTTAGATGTGTGTGTTTATCTGTAAATAATTATTTTCTGTGAAGATAATCCACCCTGAAATCTTTATTGACTGGGCCAACTTCATGAAAGGACTGATTCCTTTCAAGAGCAGATTTGAAAATTAAGCTGGGGGAGATGGCAGTATTGCTGCCACGGTGGAGAGCATGGTAGCTAGGGTGTAATTCCCAGCAGAAAGATACTGTATTCGATCCCTGGTGTCCACAGCCATCCTTTATCAAGCTGCCCTAACCCATAACTTGTGCCTTAATTAAGCATGTATCAGAATTTCACAAGTTGCTTTGGATAAGCTTCAACTTATCTACTTACCTATTAAGTATCTGTTACGAAACCTATTGAGCAAAAATGCAATATACACTGCTAAAATGGCAGGTTAACGTAGCCGTGGAAAAGTAGCACTAGATTCCCACTAGGGTGCTCCTTCTAAACCAGGACACACCCAACCAAAAGACAAGGTAGACGCGCCCACCTGCTCTTGATGTGGTCGTGGAGATCTCCGCGGGCCATGGTGTGGCTGCAATGCTCGCTGAAGGGGCAGGCTACGGTCAGCTTGTCCAGCAGCTTGTGCACCAGCAGGCTGGGCTTGCGGCAGCTTTGCAGCATGAGGGCGGCGCGGCACACAGGGCAGAAGTCGCTCTCCAGCAGGAAGCTGGTCAGACACTCCTGGCAGTAGGTGTGTCCGCAGGGCGTGTCCAGTGGCCGGATCAGCGGCTGCAGGCAGATGTTGCACATGAGGTCGTCGTCCACCTCCTCCTTGTACATGTACTCGTGGTTCTCCTCCTGGAGGTGGCGCTGGCCGCAGGCGCCGCACAGGTCGTCGGGAAGGGAAGGAAAGGGAAGAGCAGGAGGGGCCGTGGGAGGGGCAGGAGGAAGACGAGAAGAAGCCCGAGGCGGAGACTGTGAAGGAGGAGCGGCCGCCTCCATCATGAGCTCGTCCGACGGGGAGATGGGCGGGGCGGATGCTTCGGCCGCCATCGCCATGGCAACCTGAGTGGTTAGGGTTGATGGGGACAACTTCTTCAACTACTGAAGCACATGTGTGTGGGATGGCTTGGGAGGGCTCATTGGGCCCTTGCAACCAAAGACGACCCTAGCAACAGAGGTCCTCTTGAGGAACTGTGGGATGAAAAAACGTGCAATTATAAGTTCTTTCAATGTGTGCCTTGATTTCACAAGATTACTTAGGCCACCTAGGTTCTCTTAGACACACAAAGCATTGCTCAGGAACTTACCCACAGCATGCAAACCACCTTTTGTAGAGACACAAACACACACTTACACCACACACACAGTCGCGTACATACACACAATCATGTGAACACGACAAGTTTATACACACAAACATACAAACACACAACGTTTTGTACTCGTACACACACACACACACACACAAACACAGTAAATGGATGATGCAGTATGAGCCGAGGACTGCAGGAACACTAGGACAGTGTTTCCAGCCTCATTCCTTCAGATGTCTGATCCTCTCTGCTGGCACGCTGGACTGATATTGAGCCACCGCTGAGAAAGTCATTTTTCCTTCCCAGAACACAGAAACATCAATACCCCTCAGCCAGCCAGCGTGCACACAGACACCTGCCCTTGTGCATGGTTCACTCATCCCCAAGCACCATGGGATTTGAACTTTAGAAGGGGCAAAGCTGACCCGACGCTAGCACTTCGGGATTATCTGCGATAATGGCGTCTTTAAAGATCCGTGCACCACAGATGTGTGCACCCTGCTGCGATAGAAGCGTGCCTCGCACTCAGTAAACCATGGAACATGGCTCTTAGACTTAGCATTAATGGATGAGTGTTGGTATTAAACACGTGGTTAAAGGCAGCTTGGTCCTGTGTAGCTCAAGTGGTATAGCGTGGAATTAACACAGCCGGGGTTAGGGGTTGGATAGATGCACTCACAGTACTATGATAAGATTTGATGTTGTGATGGAACTGGGATTTGGCTTGGTTTCATCAAGATAACTTTGGGATGTGTTTTGAAACATATGTTGGCTTGTTGGTTCTAAAGATCAATCTTGATGTGTGTTGGGTTTTAAACAACAATTTGATATGTGTATGTGGTTCTAAAGATCACTCTGGGATGTGGTTTGGGTTTTAAACATGGCTACGTAATGTGTGTTAGTTCTAAATATCACTCTGGGACACGTCTGTGTATGTGTGTGTGCGCGTACCGTGTCTGTGTATGTGTGTGCACTTGTGTGTGTGTTTGTGTGTGTGTGTGTGTGTGTGTGTGTGTGTGTGTGTGTGTGTGTGTGTGTGTGTCGTATGGAGCGCTCGTGCTGTGCCGACGAGCACGTGCTGACCGTGCGCGACATTTCCAAGACAGACGGCGTTGGCGAGAGAGCGCAAGGAACAGATGGACGCGGTCAGCATCACGTCACCCTGGCAACGACATCCCATGATATCAGCCCGCCGAGCCACCAGTTGGCCGCCTAATGAGAGAGCCGATCCCTTTTCGGCGCGGATCCCTTCCCCCCCCCCCTCCACTCCCTCCTCTACAATCACAAAGAGGCAAAACACAACTAGGAAAATGTGTTCCTTTCTATTGGTGGAGATACTGGAATATTACATAGCATACGAGAATGAATAAATACATGAGAACAGAAGAAGACACATCGAAAGATCACAAACCGGTGTGTTTATGTAAAAACCTGTGGCCTGTGGAGAAAACTGGTCTAGACAGATTTACAGACCAGACGATGCGAATCACACCAGATAAAAGGAAAGGAGAGGAGTCGAGATAAGTTGCCGGGTCCTTGGCTCTTGAGCAAGGCACTTTATCAGTGCACAGGCAGATAGAGCTACGAGTAGGAGTGTGGCAGAGAGATACAGAGATAAAACATTCTGGAGAGAGAGTCAGTGAGAGAGAGCTATAGCGAACGTGTTTCAGGATGTGTCTGTTCATGTGTGTGTGTGTGTGTGTGTGTGTGTGTGTATATGTGTATGTGTGTGTGTGTGTGTGTGTGTGTGTGTGTGTGTGTGTGTGTGTGTGTGTGTGTGTGTGTGTATGTGTCTGTGTGTGTGTGGCTGTGTGTGTGTGTGTGTGTGTGTGTGTGTTTCTGTGTATGTGTGTGTGTGAAAGTGAAAGATAGATAGGGAGAGTGTGTCTGTGTGAGAGAGAGAAGTGGTGTATGGCCAGGAAAATACAAAGCGCCTGCACCATTGCCAACTGAAGAAATATTTTCGTCTAAAACTATTAACAATGTGGCATGGTGATACAGTCCCGAATCCCGTAAGGTAAAATGGGAAACAGTGTAAAGTTGAAATAGCATATGGCCTGTTACATTCAAGGGAATGCTACGGTTTGCAAATGTCACACATATACACTAATGTGTAACAAATAAACAAACTATTATCAGTATTATAACTATATTATATCTAACTAATATAATTATTTAACAACTCCTTTGTATTTACTAACCGGCATAATATTAATGCTACAAATACTTCTACCTATATATGTTACTACTCTCTTATGTAAATAGCCATTATTGCTGAAAACTAGCAACAATAATTAAAATGTCTTGATAGAATGGAGGTCGTACATATGCACTGACTCCAAAAGAGATGAATATTTAGAGCCAGTCCTCCAGAAATTCACATTCCACGAGCACTCGCTGGCCCCGTGGAGAGCATTTGCCAAGAGCTCATTATCGCTCGGCTAATCCTTAAAGTGACAAGATGGCATCACAGCACAGCACTACTGGGCGGCCATGCTCCACTCTAACCCGCGGACGAGGCAACACATAGCAAGTTATACTCGCAGCTATGGATGGCTGCTAGCTATCTTTGACGATCTAGGATCGCTAGCATGGATGGCTGCTTACTATCTAGAACTGACAGCGGGCTACAGGCGGCTAGCTTACACTAAAATTACGTACCTAGCTCTGACGATAGATGGCTAGTTAGCTTTTACAGCTATAACTTAAAACTTGAGAGCCGACAAGTTAGCCCTGATAGTAGGATAAACTATTACTGATGAGTGCTAGCTTTCTCTGAAAGTTAGCTGGCTGGCTTTGAGAGGGTGCTTGCTAGTGCTGAAGGTCACAATCCAGCGCTGATGTAAGTTTTCAAGCTCTGACAGACAGCCAGCTAGTGCTGACAGGCTACTAGCTCACTGTCATTTGGGGAAGCGTACCTATGTTCCCCTGGTCCTATGTTCCCCGGGTCCTATGTTCCCCGCTTTGTATGTGACCGGGGAACATAGGACCCTGTGAGCAAATCTTTTTTTCGTATGATGGTAGGGGCAAGTACCAGCTTTTTCGCCTCTGAATCGCCTGTGATTGGTTAGAATGGCTCTCCGCCGATTGGTTATGGTTAGGCTTAGGTTTAGGGTTAACCCTCACCCTAACCCTAACCCCAACCATAACCCTAAACCTGACCCGAACCCTTTGCACCTGGGGAACATAGGACCTGGGGAACATAGGGATGAACCCGTCAGTTGGCTAGCTCCAACAGGTGACCAGCTGCAACAGACAGTTTCCTATAAGGTAGCTAAGTAGCTCTGAGTAGCTACAAAATGACCAACAAGACGTTTCTATGACTAAGCTACTACTATTTCAATCTAATAATAATTGGTGTAAGGTTTAAATTTGTTGTTGTTTAGTCATTCATTCAGTTCATTGATTTACTTACCATTGGTGTGAACTTTAGACGGGGTGGTTAGAATAACCTCTGACTTCCTACATTGCATTGGCATATCAGAAACATGCTATCAGATGAGTTCACCAAAAACAACTCTTGAGTATTCCATCCAACTACTATGGATCACTGCTTTCAGGTCAACTGAACACAGCCAACTTCTGAAGTCTGTATAGTCTTACGGAGGGTGGTAGGTTCGAACTCCTTACCTTAATGAGTCATTGGTTATAATGTGTTGTCACCATCGGAGTAGCATTGCGTGTGTGTTTGTTTCCATGTGTGGTTAATGTGTTTGTGTTAAAATGTAAGACTTCAGAGATAGTAAAAGCTTGTAACATGTGTCAGAGCAGGGACTCCAACGGTTGTCCGATCAGTGCCTAATCTGTCCAGCTGGTTGGGGCCAGCACTGCAGCACAGCCCTCATCGCTATCACTGGGGATAACCAATGCGTTTCCTTTACGTGAAATGCTCCCCCGGTTCAACAGACTCACTTTAGTCAGAATCCCATTAGCTACAAGCTTGCTATGCTAGGAGCAGAACCCAACCCACTGAGACAAATGACTTGTCCATACACGCTGCAAGGAAAAACTGCAACGCAGGGCACTTTTACATAACTCTACTGTTAATCATTTTCAATATTAGCTCTTGTACATACCTTAACTGGGATGACATGGTTTTTTATACCGCCAAATCTATCTCAAATTAATGTGAGAGCAGTGGGGGATATTTTAAAGGACAAAAAGTAAAAACAAAGATCTTGTTCCATTTTGGTCTTTGAAGGGCAGGAATGGATTCGTCAGAATAGTACGAAGGAAGCATGCACATAAACACAGAACCAGGCTTGTTGGGACATTTCCAGACAGATCATTCCAGAACACAAAAACAGAAAACATATCCAAACCTGTTCCTCCATCATTCTAATTAACAAATATTCCTGATTTCCCAGTTCTGATCATGGCCACAAGACAAATTCATAACCAAACAAGGTGCAGTATATGTGAGTGAGTTGGGAAGAACTGCAGTTTGGGATTTTAAGTGAATACAACATAAAGATTACATTAGTTAAATGGAATATTTCAATGCCCACAGTCTCCTCAGAGTTCCAAAAAGATATATGACATTGTAACAATAGAAGAAGATAGCTATAGTGCATAACATACTCATGCTTAAATGTGTAAGCACTCCACAACAACTGATCAGGTTTAAGCCTTTGTATATGTTTAGTATAAACATTTTCCATTCTCAAGAAAGCACTGCCTGACTAACGGCTTGTTTGAGCATTTCGGTGAGCAATAAAACATAGTTCAGTGTGTCTTGCAGTCGAGTTTGTGTCCAGACAAACTAGAGACTCTTTGTGCTACATATTCCACAGTATTTGATTAAAAAACACAATTTGCAATGATTTAACCCATCTCTACAGAGGCGTGTTAAAGGTATATTTGCAGCCACCTTAAGGGCAAGGCCTACACTAGAGCAAAGCCTCCTCCAACAACCCGTTTGAAAAGCAAATTAAAAGGGAGCTCAAGAGTGAGAGAAAAACAATAGAAACCATTCTGTATCAACACGCTGTAAACCAGCAGCAGTTCGGGAATGACAGAATGGCAGTATGCCAGTCGTACCAGTACTAACAATATGAGACTGCTACCAGTATGAGAGTATTATTCAAGTATCAGTGTACTATCAGTATGAGAGCACTATGCCATTATGAGTCATAGATAGATATGGGCTGGGTTAGATGTAGATATACTTGTGCACACACACACACACACACACACACACACACACACACACACACACACCCACACCCCCACACACACACACACACACACACACACACACACACTCACTGAAACAGAAACACAGAGACATTAACAGAGACACACACAGGAATACACACACCAAAATCATGCATAAACAGACATACAGGTAAAGATACACAATAATACACATTGACACAAACATCCACACCCACTTCCCCACACACACACACACGTCATGATGCCAACTGACTGTATGTATGTCTGTATTGGGACAACTTTCTCTCCGTAATATATGCCATAAATAAAGTAAAATGCCAGTTAAACAGTCATAACAATATCTTGAACCACATCTTCTTTCTCCTATTGTACTTACGCGACTTCATGAGCAAATGTCTTTCTTTCTGGGGGGAGTTTCTGTGAACTTCTACCTGGACAGGTACAATCCCAGGACAGGCTCAGCAGTGGCTAAAAGGCAAACAGGAAGAGCCAGAGTGGAAAGTTAAGTCACTCCTTTAAAACGAAAAAAAAAAAAAGGACTTTGTCCAGGGGACACCGGCATCTGATTGGCTGTGGCTCCCACAGCGGTGAAACCTAATCTGCCTCACACTCCCGGGAGATTTCTACCTGTGTCAACTGTAAACCTGCTTACCTGAGTCCCAACAAGGTGAGCGGAAATTGACATGGCAGAGGAGGGCGGAGCAAAGGGGGAAAAAGGTAATCAACCGAGGGAACTGCCCCGACCAGATCTGGGAGAACGCTGAAAGGGCTTCCTGATAAATTTAGAGGGGGAGGGAGAAAGGTATAGAGAGAGGCAACAGAGAGAGAAATTATATCTAAACTAAGACCACACAAGAGGCCATTTTGTGTGCATAGTTTGTATAGAAGTAATGAGTATTATTGTTAGCAATGCACCGGGTGTGTGGGCTGAATCATTTAGTACCTGACATTAAAACGAACAAAATCAGAACAAAGGAGGCCCATTGGAGAAGAACATGTGAAGATATTTCAGTCTTAGTTCCAGTGGGACCAACTACTCAGCCCTGGACTCTGAATGCACATATACACACACACAACCTGTAATCAGAGTAAATGACAGCATGTTTGCAGAATGTTACAGTAAGTGTGCACAACACAACACACACAAGCAGTGTTATGGCTCGTAAGGTAGAGATTAATATTTCCGTCTGTTGTGGTTCCCCTTGGCGTGCTGACAATAGCTGCATTATTAGTGTGTGTGTGTCCCTGTCTCTGGAGTTGTACAAAAACAGACATTATCCCGTAGCTGTACCTGTGGTTTTCCTCGTTGGCGACTGCCAGACAGGTGCGACGGAGACAGAACAGACGTTTTCAACTGACTCACAGGGTGTCCCCATGTCATGCTGCTCTGTGATGTGTGAAACTGTTTGTCACACAATGAAAATAGAAAAAAAAAATCCTGTTTTACTTGTTTTTTAATGTTTATTTAAAAAGGGGTTTAATACAAATCGTGACATGTCCAATTTGATTTACTCGACTAAGATTGCAGTGCTTTTATTTTATACTTTGAAATACTGATACATTTTTTGGGGGACAAGAAAAAAAATTCTAGTAATAGTTATTTCCCTCTATCGTCACTATCACTATTTTACCTAACGGCAGTATTTAACGTCATTCTCACCCTGCTTTACGTTCACTACAGTGGCGAATACAAAAACAAACTTTGAGGAAAGTGACACAGAACGAACGTCCCCACAACAGTCAGAGACAAAAACAAGAGGCAAAATTTAAAGGGGTGATATTATGCCCCCAGCTGTGAGTGTGATTAACCATATACTGGGAGACTTATCCAACGTACATCTAGGAGGACACTCCCACTTTTGATGTCCCTAAGGCACAGGAAAAGACTTGTTAGACTGTCTAATCAGACTCACACCTGGTGGCATTATATCACCACTTTAAGGGAAGTGATGAAAAGAAAAGAAAATTTCAAACAAGTTTCAAGGAGTCTTTAGTGCAGGGATATGTAGAGCTCGATCTGGACAGTTGTTACTTTTGAGAATCACGTCCAAGAGACTGTTGGGCGTAGGGTTTATGTGGATGTGTGGAGCTCTGTCTGAGAAAAGAGAAAGTGCCTTTCATTTGTATTTCCATGACAGGATTCTAAAAAAGTATTCATGAGCCATGTGGTTCTTTTTGGATTTTTTTCATACAATTTACCGAAAATGTATCAGTCTATATCATGAGAAATATCGTTCCTGAGATACGAAATTAGCCATATCGTGATCGATTTTGTGCAAATCACACAGCCCTACTTTGAATAGCTTTTCCCTAGATCTTTGCATCACGATGTTGGGAATGTGGAATCCCCCAAATGTGTGTTTTTTGTATTCCAAATGGTTATATTTGTTGTATTTATAAGTTTGGTATAGTACCAATTGTGTATTTAAACAATGGGTAACGGTTTGTGAAAGACCACATTTTTATTTAAATACCCCTTTACCAAATAATCCTAACATACTTCATGGTTTTACACCATGAATCTGCTTACTCTGTGTGAGGAGGCTAATTGTTGCTCCCAGGTGTGCAGCCTTATCTAATTAATTAATTATCTAACGAGCTCCCCCTGATCCCTTAAACACTTGATATACATAAACGCCACATTGCTGCCTGCGATTAGTCAACGCGGCCGCAGTATTGGAGAGGCCACGATCAGGCCTTTGCTTTTGTTGATATGAAGTGCTACAACGTTAACATTTCTCAAACGATTTTTATAACTCCTAATTATTCATTGGTTTATGTTCTGGAGTACAAAACGAAAAATAAAAAATATTTTATATAATATACAAATATGATTGTATATATATATATATATATATATATATATATATATATATATATATATATATATATATATATATATATGTATATATATATATATATACATATATATATATATATATGTATATATATGTATATATATATATATATATATAAATGTATATGTATATATATATATATATATATATATATATACAATTGTTCTTATTATATAAATATATAATAAAACATTTAAAGCAATTTAGAAATGTAAAACTTTATAGTGTTATTTATCTAGAAATACTGCAACTCCACCGTGGCGGCGGCGGTGGCGACGTTAACCTACGACACAAAGGACAAAGCTGCGTCTATTTATGACTATATATGTCTGTGCGCAAACAGACCTGTTTGTCATAGCTCCCTGTTCAGCTTTCACACTAACACACTGATTGATTATGACCATTACACCAAACCAGTCTGATTGTGGATCTTTGAGTCATTAGATTAAATAAAGTTTGATGAAAAAGTAGCCCAACGATTGTGCTTCATCGTATCCCAGATACTGTCCTCCTAGCTTGGAAAATTAAACAATGTTGGTTTTGCACATTCAACCCCCTTATAAACAGCCAACACCTTTTTCAACAGATTCTGAAATGTTTGAACTAGTTTTTGCGTTTTTCTTGATCTAATAAGGATCCTGTTGATTTCGCCAGGTTGCAGAGCTAGCATAGCAGCATATCTTTGTTGAGTGCTGACTAGATGGGGCACATTTCGTCCAATCAGAGTGGATTAGCATTCTCAAATTGCAGGATTAACACAATCTTGTCTCATTACACCTGCTGCTAGCATTGTCTTTTTCAGAGTAGACAATAAAAACAGAACAGAACAGAACAAATTGGTCAAATGAATTATATGAAGAACGTTGACATAATGCTTAAAATGGATTTAGATAATTATGTTGTTATTTTTCAGCATGTTATTATTCATCCAGTAACAGAGCAGGACTATATCTTTTCTATCAATATGAGCAGTGGCTGGTGTTATCAGTTAATATCAGCAAGCCTATGATTTGTGGTTTGAATGTTCTGCGTGGCCACATAGACTTCGTGATGCTGTCCAAAAAGTAAATGTTGACATTAGGATCCAACCCAAAATCAGACAACTCATTTTATTTAGTTTTTAAACAAAGAAAGGGTGATTTCTTCTGCACCAAACAGGCAGCTGCATATACTTACTACAAATGACAAATAAAGGCTGAATACACATACTGAACATCCACATAATACACAGACAGGTCACATACAGAAGGGACTACACAATGCCAACAAGTACTCAAAGCAAATGGAAGAAACACATTATCACCTCGTATGACAATAAATGTAACTATAAAATGAGGCGGCGTGTGCGTGGCCCGATGAAAAACAACGCTCAAATCATGTTAAAATGCTTTTGATTCATCCAACCAATCATCAATCCTAAATAAAAAGATTAGGTGGGCGACAAGCAGACTCTCCCATCAAGCACCTGATGAAAAAGAAAGGCTTAATGAGCCAACATGATTAATGACCAGGGATACTTTGAAGTTTGAGGAAAATGTCAGCACTAAAAGGTATGGTTATTGTGATAATGGAGGGCTGGAAAGAAAATGGTTTTGCTACAGCTAAGGTCTCAGACTGCTGTTCTGTGACCAGAAGGCCTGATTTGGTTCTCTGACTGGAGATTGCTGCTCTGTGACTAGAATGTAAGATTGTTGTAAGCCTGCGGGCCTGTGAGCTGAAGGTAAGCCTGTTGTTCTGTGTCTAGAGGGGAGTTAATATTGGCCACTGTCCATGTCCATAGGGGAGGGTAAAGGTGAACTGAGTGCCGCGTCTCTGCTTCCATCTCGGATAAGACTTGATTCTTTAACCCTGTCATGCAGGTGGCCACACATTCCCGTTCTCTTGCATTTTCACTCTCTTTTTACACTCCTCTCTCATACATACATACACACACACGCGCGCGCACACACACACACACACACACACACACACACACACACACACACACACACACACACGCACACACACAAATGCACTTTTCGTGCTGCCTCAAACTTTTGATGAGAAGTAAACTATTTCAAGACTTTCGTGGTGCTGGGGAACAATTTAATTTAAATGCTGGTATTTCAACACAGTGATCTAAATTCACAGAATCCCATTCTTTCTTTCCCTCTCTCTTACTCTTTGCACAGATACTGTTCCCTGTCTTCTCTCAGCAGGGCCTGGGAGGAAGGGGGCTGTCAGGATGCTCTCCCCTTTACTCTGGACATCCATATTTCATGTGCACAATCATCCTGTTTTAAACAGCATGAATATGGAAGACAGGAAGCGAGCTGCAGTGAGGTCATCATAACACACACACACACACGCACGCGCACACACACGCACGCACGCACGCACGCACGCACACACACACACACACACACACACAGAAATACATAACACACACACAGTGACATACAAACAAACAAACACACATACATATATAGAAATTAGAACACAGTCATGCACATACTGCATACACACACACACACACACACACACACACACACACACACACACACAAATACATACACACACACCTTAGAAGAAGCTTGAATGTGGTATTTAAAACAGAGTAGAACTAATGTACTCCTTTCCATATCTAAACTGAGGGATCCTCCTGAGTTTTCCTTCCTCTCCTCTCTTCCAGCTGGCTCTGAATATTGTTTTCCTCGCCCTTCTAAACGGCTTTGGGTGATAAAGGACTGTGTAAATATACATGTCTTGTCTTGTCAATTTTAACTGTCAAATGTCAACAGCAGCAGCATTTGTGTCAGATCAGTTTTTAAATAAAGACAGCCTCCCACTGTCGAGGGAGGAATTAATTTATCCGTTCAAGTTGGATGACAAGCGGGGTTCTTCTTTTACAGACTGGTGGAAGGGTGTGTATAATTGATGATCATTTCTGGTTCAAGTTCCTTGTTTATCCTGCGTAGCTGTGATGAGATACTGGTTTTTCTGAGAGAAGCTATGTTGGTTGTCTCATTAGCCTTGGACTGTTCCTGATGTCACCCGAGTCATTATTTAAGGAGTTGGAATTCCCCTTAATTCCTTTCTCAGCCCTTCAACATTGGAACGCATAGAGAGAGAGAGAGAGAATGTTGAGCTCAAATTGAAAACACAGTCCCTGTCCTCAGCTGAACTGGGCTGAGTCAAAATGATTGCTTGTTGGAAATTAGGGTTAGGGTTAGGGTTAAATTAACCAGAACCACCTTCTGGTGTCAAACCAACCAGGGTCACCTTCTAGTATCTCACTAACAGGGTCACCTTCTAGTATCACACTAACAGGGTCACCTTCTGGTGTCAAACTAACCAGGACCACCTTCTACTGTCAAACTAACGAGTGTTACATTCTAATGTCAAACTAGAATAAAACCTTTATGAAACCTTTAGTTTCAAACTAACCAGGACCACCTTCTAGTGTCAAACTAACCAGGGCCTCATTCTAGTGTCAAACTAACCAGGACCTTCTAGTGTCAAACTAACCAGGACCTTCTAGTGTCAAACTAACCAGGGCCTCATTCTAGTGTCAAACTAACCAGGACCTTCTAGTGTCAAACTAAACAGAGCCACCTTCTCATATCAAACTAACCAGTTTTACCTTCTAGTGTCAAACTAACCAGGTTATATTCTTGTTTACCCTGTGTACCAATGTGATATGGAAAGCAATCTTGGAGGAACGAAGGTTGGTTTTTCATCCACACCTGTTGGTTGGTTTTTATTTGTTTATTGAAGTATTAGGTTAGAAGTGATTAGGTTAAGGTATGAGGCCAGAGATGGTTAAGTTTAGGTTTTCGGTTAAAGATGGTTAAGTTTAAGTATTAGGTCAGAGATGATTATTTAAATATCAGGTTAGAGACAGTTAAGTTTAAGGTGTTAGTTCACTGGTTAGCTGTAGGTATTAGGTTAGAGATTGTAATAGCTTGGTGTAGTTAAGTTACAGTGTGGTGTGGTTAAGGTAAGGGTTTGGCAAGGTAAAGTGCTGGTGAGATAAACATTATCCTCTGCTCATTGTTTATCACGGCTCATTCAGAGGAGAGCAGGTCAAGTTGAAAAAGTAGGGCACTCTGAAGTAACTTCCTCAGCACAGACACATTAATTTGACAACATAACGACATTGTTCGATAAGCCATTAGTCCCAAAATGCAAGAACCGCCATCGTCTGATAAACTGCTTGTGTGTGTGTGTGTGTGTGTGTGTGTGTGTGTGTGTGTGTGTGTGTGTGTGTGTGTGTGTTTGTGTGTGTGTGTGTGTCTCTGTGTGTGTGTCTGTGTGTGTGTGTGAGAGTGTGTTTGTGTGTGTGTGTGTGTGTGTGTGTGTGTGTGTGTATGAGTGTGTGTTTGTGTGTGTGTCTGTGTGTGTGTGTGTGTGTGAGAGTGTGTTTGTGTGTGTGTGTGTGTGTGTGTGCGTGTGTGTGTGTGTGTGTGTCTGTGTGTGTGTGTCTGTGTGTGTGTGTGTGAGAGTGTGTTTGTGTGTGTGTGTGTGTGTGTGTGTGTGTGTGTGTGTGTGTGTGTGTGTGTGTGTGTGTGTGTGTGCTATATTGAAATGCATGAGATGGGTGATGCTG
>NC_136940.1:9276719-9309219 GCF_949987615.1 Pollachius pollachius
GCGGGCTACTGGTGAAGGGTTATCGAGAGAGAGTAGGCGGCAGAGAGACTGTGTGTGTGTGTTTCTAGGCTGCCCTCTGACTTTTATCTGTCTCCAAGGAGGAAGGGCTCCATGGCATCAGATGTAGATGAATTAACTTACACCGCAACTAAACGTTAAACACTGCTGTCCCATGCCACCATGCACAGAGTCATGTGTGGTGTCCGTGGGCGGGTGTGTGTGCGCTTGAGGTGAATGTTAAAGATAGACTTCGAGCCCAGATGCTCTACAGAAGGACAGTTCATTAACAACCGGCCCATGGTAGCCCTGCCTGTCACTCAAAAACTTCAACCCTGACAACAGCGGAGCTCTCTGATTGGCAGGACTGGACAAGGAATCGACTTGCTCTTTTGAGTATGAGGAAGGAAATAAGGCAATGAGTGTATTTTAATGTTGTATTCTTCATCACTGTATTTTCTATATTGTTGAAACAGATTTCTAAAGATGTCCTATCATTGAGCGGGAGCGAGAGAGAGAGAGAGAGAGAGAGAGAGTGAGAGAGAGAGAGAGAGAGAGAGAGAGCAAGAATCAGACTCATAGGAGGAGGAGATGGACAGAAAATAGAGAGAGTAGGAGAGAGAGACAGAGGAGAAAGGAGCAGATAAAGTGAAGTGGCTGGGAATCAGATTGAAAATCTTGCAGTAGGAAGGAGAGACATGTGACGAAGCCGGACGTGCTGCTGGTTCATCGGCAGCTGAATGGAGGGAAGCTTTTGCATATCCTCCCCAGAGAGATTCGTGATGGCAGGGACCATCCCATGTATAATGTATGTATCAGGCACTTAAAGGAACATACATGGTCCTGGAACATCCCAGGATGGACTTTATCTATGCGAGATAAGTCCGCTCCCCAGGGGTGTGTGACCAATCTCCCCTCTCCAGTGTGACCAATCCCGCCGCAGTGCTAGGCTCAGGAGCACAATTGCTCCCAGCATGCATCTGGGCCACCCCCCAGAGCTCTGGAAGCACCTTGGATCCGTGGCGTCAACAGATTTTCCCCGATGTTAACATGGAGCTCAGCTGAGATGTGGATGCATCTTGGCCCTCCACTCCTGACCTCGTCAGGGTTAAGGTTAGGGTAAGGGTTAATGGGTTAGGGTGATGGTTAGGGTTAACCCTAATCTTTTAAATAATGCATAAATGAATACCGTATTTAATGAAGTAGTAGTTATTAAACATGAACACCATGAGCCATCGGTAAACTGTAAACTAACAGTTAATTGTTTGGTTATGCTTATTAGTACAATAACTAATGGTGATTAATGGTTAATCAATGTACTTGTATGATAAAGGGTTATTTTTGCTTGTCTGGGGATAAATAAAGAACTTTGGGATTTAGATTCCTGTACAATCTCAGTTTTGCCGGAGAGCTGCACTGGGTTTGTGACAGCCGGGTTCATCCAAGCATTCAAATAGAAGATAGCCATGAAACTGTTTGGAATGCAGATAGGTATGGTTATATAAGGACATTCTAATCAAGCTGCACTACGCTTTAGTGTCTCAGGTTCGTTTAACTTTAGTTTGGCCATTTTTGGAGAAAAGGTGTACTCCTGCTTAGATGGTTTACAATGTCTACTTCCCAGAAGATGAGGATTTACTGACATGCAAACAGAGCAGCTGTGATGTCATCCATCAACCCCTTAATGCTGAAACCTAGGTTGGAAATAGGCTCCTTCTCAACGACCGACACGCTCAGCCACCCAACAACAAACCATTTGAATCAACTTGTTTAAAAACGTCTTGGCAATTTGTCGCGCCGTGTGTGCAGTGTGTTTATTTCCCCAGGTAATATAACCCCCTAATTCCCCGAGCCCACACACCCCAGCGTCTCCCTTGCCGGCGCAGCAGGAGACGAAGCTTGGCCTGAAAGCCGCGTCTTGTTTAGTGTTTATGAAAGCACTGCCAGTTTTTTTTTTACTTCGTTGGGGAGGGCCTTGGTGCATTTGGGGGGGGAATTAAATGTCTATAAATATTAAAAGGTCTCTCTTCCCGCTCGCCTAACTGCGCGTCGGAAAAGCCTCAGGCTCGCGGTCGCCGCCGACTTCTGAGGGAGCTCTGAAATTCGGTCTCGTTTAGCTGAACAGTTTAGTTTGTTGAGAATAACTTTCCGATATTAGAAACAGAAAGTGTGCCGCTAGCAGGGGGAAGAATAAGCATAACACTTATTTGGAGACGTAATTATCCCCGTCTACATGTTCTCCCTCCATAACGGTGGCTGACTTCTAGGATCCCACTCACATGAACAGATTCACTGGTGTTCAGATTGGCTGTCTTTTGTTTTGGGACATAATTCATATTTATATAAATATATTTACATAATTACATACAGTATATATATATTCTTTTACTTTTACAGTTGTTACTATTTTTTTTTGTTTTGTGTAGTTTTATTTGGTTTGGTTATAAGGGACTATTTCTATATTTTGTACTTTTTCCTTGCAACACACCATAACCCAATTCCTTATATGAGTAGTCAAGAAATCCTATGATGTTACTGATTCAGAGTAAATTAGGATACTTAGAGACCCGACAAGAGTTCGACAAGGGGTCAATGGGTGATACGGGGAGCACCCATTGGCTATTGATGAGAGTTAAAGTGGATCAGTCCCTTTCAGGGTGGTCATGGGTTGAAATGCTGACCCTGCCCAATAGAATCATGGCGATAAATTAACAAAAACATAGATGAATAATAACACACATATGAGCTGTTGCCATACAATTCTTACCTAATGCTCCTGTTTTCATTTGTTCTATAATGTAATCTGCATCTTGCCACAGTCCGCACCCCTGTCCCTACTATTACTACTACTACCACAGCTATATCTGCCTGCCTGCAAACTAGAACCTCTTTATTCCGTTTGCCTCGTCTGTTGCAGCGCCTCAGGAAGCAGAGATTCTGCTACAGCGGTGGGCTTTCGTCCCCGTCCTTTGATGCCAGGCAGCCTGCCCCATCAGCCTATCGCCTCGGGGCTAGGGGGCTCGGTCTGTGATGTCATAGTGACCCATGCTACCGGGTCGCTTCAAGATCAGATAAGATACGATTTGCCCTTTATTCATCCCAGATGAGAAATTGGGGTGTCAAGGCATTAAGTGCACGACTACTTATTAATTAGAATCAAACAGAGATGCAAAGCAAATGTCAGATACTGTTATTCAAAGTCTTACAATAGCGTGGGCCTCAATTCTAGCCTCGATTCTCAGTATGAGTTGACCTGAGTCGGAAGCAAACCAATTACCCTGGCAGTGTTAATGCCATGCACGTCCAGTTGCCATAGACAGTGAATTAAACCCCTAACCCTTGCAGTGTTAATTCCATGCCATGCCCCAGCAGTTGAGCTAGACAGGGAATCAAACCCCTACCCCTGGCATTGTTAATGCCATACAAGGCTCTACCGTTTACAGCAACACATGTACTCAGTGATCAGAAATTGTTCGTCAATAACGCTGTGTACCCTGAGACAAAGTGTTCTCATGCTCGCACAACATCCATTCTGCGTTCTCCAGGGCGTCCCACCGGGAGCTCAGCCATAACAGCATTCGCAGAAAAGCACATGCAGGCGTTCCTCTTTTCATAACCGAGAACAACGTGAGATATTCAAAGCCGTCCCCAGTGCTTTGAGGGGGAGGTTTGACTTAGGAGACAAGGTCAAACGCACAACAACGGGATTTGAATTTCAGATGTGGTAGAAATGAATGGGATGAGGGGGATCAGTGGTGAGTGGCACAGAGAGGAGAGAAAGGAGAGGTGGGAGAGGAGTGAGGGAAATGATGATGATGGGAGAGAGGGTAGAGTGAGGTAGAAGGGGTGAGATATAGAGAGAGGCTACTGAGGGGAGAAAGAGGGGAGGAAAGAGGGAGAGAGAGAGTGGGAGAGAGATGTGAAGAGTGGGTTCAGAGAGACAAGAGAGGCAAGGAGGGAGAGGGGAGGAGAGGCAAGGAGAGAGAGAGGAGAGAGGGGGGAGAGAGGCAAAGAGAGAGAGGGGGGAGAGGGGCCAGGAGAGAGGAGGGGGAGAGGAAGGAGCGATCAGAGAGACGAAAGAGGGGAGAGAGAGGGAGAGAGCGAGAGAGATGGGAAGAAAAGGGGGAGTGAGTGAAAAGAGAGAGGGAGAGAAGCATGGAGGGATAAGAGAGACAAGAGAGGCGATGAGAGAGGGGGAAGAGAGGCAAGGAAAGAGAGAGATAGAGAGAGGGGGGATAGAGCAGAGGGGGATCAGAGAGATGAGCGAGGGGAGAGAGGAGAGAAGAGAGAGAGAGGGAGAGAGAGAGAGAAAGGGGACGAGAGCAAGGCAGTAATTACCCTGAGGTTGGATGGACAAGGATGATACTGACAAACTGTCTGCAGCCATCTTGGGGAAGACATAGAGAAGCAGACAGAGGCGGAGAGGTAGGAGAGAGAGGAGGAGGAGTAGGTCCAATGACTGTCAGGATGCACAGATTTTAAGATAAAGTAAACTAAAAATGAACCTGTTACAAAGAGGGAAGCGAAGAGATGGAGAAAAAGAGAGAGGTTGGGATGTCTATTCATGTTCAACACAATCTTATACACTCCTCTCCCTCTCTCTCCCTCACTCTCTCTCTCCCTTTCTGCGCCCTCACCACCCCATCACTGTCACGTCCCCTGCGGTGGTTCCGTGACGTCATGGCCACGTAGGGGCTAGCATCACTAATGGGGGGGAAGGGGGTTGAGAAAACATAAATAGAAACCGTGGGGCCCAGAGTGGGCACATACACACATGGACACACAAACATTCACACAAATATAAACACATATACACAACCCCCCCACTTGCATGCAAATACAAACGCTCACGTAAACACATACACACAAACAGACACATAAGTCACATTAACAACACGTTAGTGTGTTAGCACCGTGGTAAACATGGACAACACATTTGAATATGCAATAAGAGATGTTTCTCTCACTCTCTCTCTCTCTATCTTATCCCTCTTTCTCCCCTACTCTCCCAGTATCTTTTGCCCTTCTCCTCTTTCTGCAATATGAGTGTGTCCGTGCTGTGGAGTATTAAATGACATTGTACCTAACAGGCATGGCTGGATCATGTTTTTACACTCATATAGACAGCGACAGGCCACCCTGTTCTGCTCTGATGAACTAACTCACACACACACATAGTCTCTGCCCTCGATTTAAAACACACACACACACACGCACACAGAAACAGATTAAACACTCACACACGCACACATTAAATACACATCAACTAGACACACACACACACACACGCACACATTAAATACACATCAACTAGACACACACACACACACACACACACACACACACACACACACGCGCGCGCACAGGGTAAATAGATAGACTGCTGCTGGTAATATGAACAAATGAAACGTGAGGAGCGGGCGTCTGTAGATGGTTATTAATGTTAAATGAGTGTGTGAGTGTTAGTAAATGTGCTGAGCATGCGGGGAGGAGGGGGTCGGACCAGTAGATTTAGCATCCATTCCGCCTGGTCTAAACCATTCCACTCGGAATTGGAATTTAAAGTGGTCCATTCATCTCAGGGAGAGTGAGTCAGACATGAATAACCACGGTGGTCCTCAGACACACACACGATGTTGCCCCATTCATCTGGACCCCCCCATTCCATTCCTAGAACTGTCCCCAGGTCCAAACCAAACCAATTCCAGCCCAACATCTAGACCTAATCTATCATATAGGTGTCTCCTATGCCAGGTCTACAGCCAGCTGTAGACCTTTCATATAGGTAGCTCTTAATCAGGTCCTAAAATTCTTCTGATGGGTCTAACCCAAATTGAAACTATCCCATATCTACCTTAGACCTTATTCATGCTATATCTACCCTAGATTTAATCCATCCTATTTCTACCGAGACCTAATCAATCCAATATATCTAACCTAGACCTAACCCATCCTTTATCTAACCTATATCTAATCAATCTCATGTGGCTCCCAACTAGGTCCAACCTGCCACTGTCACTTAGGCACAAGTGACTAAATCAGACACCTTTAGCCAAAGCAACTTAGAGTGAATTCGGATAAATGTCATTAAGGAGCAGTAGGGTTCCGTGTGACTCAAAGACGCCTACAGGTATAGGCTATGGACACAGAGGATCAATCACCCAGTACACAGTCTCTCCTGGCTGGGAGAGAAGCAGGCCAGTGTCTCCACCATCTCGGAGACAAGGGACCGTACACGGCTGTGAAGGGCTCCTCCTCACATGAAGCTGTTGCATAATGAACCACTGAGGGGTCGATGAGTCGTCTGAAGGAGAACAGCGGGGGCCACGGCCTCCATATAAACATGTTAACGGGCCCCCGGGGGCCGTGTGGGCGGGACTTCCAACATGGTGTGGGTTCCTGAAGTAGTGCACATGCATGCATGTGTATGTGTGAGTGTGTGTGTGTGCTTGTATTTATGTTTTCATTTGTGTGTATGACAGTTAATAACACAACACAGAGCAATCACTCCATCTCTGGGAGGGACGCAGGGAACTGATGGAGTGAGAAACGAGTTGGAGACACCGTTCAATTCGTTCTGTTTTTCTCCTCACCCTGATGAGAATAATTTGTGTTCATCTATGAAAATGATGCCCAACAGTTTAATTAAAGCAATAAACAGCCTAGTCTTGCACCACGGACTTCCAAAGCTCCCTTCCTTCAAGCACAGCAAGGTCATGTTTCATTATTCAGCGACGCAGTCACACTGCTTATGTAACTCAGCAGTTCTGTGGAGAAAGAAGCGTATTCCATGGATGTGTAGGAAAGTGTGTTTTTCACTGGTTGTAAAGTCATTTAAAAATCCTCTACGGGTAGCCTGGTTATTGTCAGACCAAGCTCAATCATAGATTGCACGTTGGTCTAGGGAAGCTGATGTCATTTTCTTCAGCACAAGAGGCGTGATCAATGGGCCTAGCTCAAATTACTCTGTACGCAATTGGCTGCTTGCCGTCACTTCCCTGTTGTCATTGTGGTTAACCAGCCAATAGGGCACCAGGGGGAAAAGCCAGCTTGGTGATTGGCTCCCGCAAAAAACGTATCGGAAGCAGAAAGAAATGTATTGCTCTTCTCCAGACCCTTCTGCAGGGCGAACTCAAATCTCCGGCAGAATGGGCAGGGCTACCCAATCTACCTACGGGGGCTTTGAGCACTATTTCTTAAAGTAGTAATGGAAAGTAAAGTAATGGAAGGAAAAAGTTGTGTATGTATATATACCTGTATAATACCTTTGAAGTTGGTTTGTATGCGTATTTGTTTGTTTGTTTGTATGTATCTGCTTGCCTGCATATGTGTACATGAGGGGTGCATGTATGTGTGTGTCCATGTTATTGCGTGTGTGTTTGTGTGTGTGTACATGTCTTTATTGGTCTCTATTGATTGGCATCACTTCACTGTTAGCACAGCCCTGTTCTGACCATGCTGTTCCAAGTATTGAGTGTGCCCACTGTTACTACGGTAACCATTTAATAAATACCTTGAAGTTTCTCAGGAAAGCTTATCACACAAGCATATGCAATCCCACACACACAGCCACCCACACATAACAATGTAATGATGAAGATATATTGTGAGATGGCAAATTAATCTGCAATGTTGGATTTTTTTTACTTACATTATTAATAATTACACTTATAATTTTAAAACTAAACTAACTTAGGGTTAGTTTAGTGTTACAGGCTTGTAACGGGACTTTGAAGGTTACAATATGGTCAATACCAGGTGTAAGGGTTATAACAGGACTATGAGGGTTTCTAAAGGGTTAATACCAGGTGTTAGGGTTATAACAGGACTATGAAGGTTTCTAAAGGGTTAATACCAGGTCTTAAGTTTGTAACAGGACTATGAAGGTTTCTAAAGGGTTAATACCAGGTGTTAGGGTTATAACAGGACTATGAAGGTTTCTAAAGGGTTAATACCAGGTGTTAGGGTTATAACAGGACTATGAAGGTTTCTAAAGGGTTAATACCAGGTGTTAGGGTTATAACAGGACTATGAAGGTTTCTAAAGGGTTAATACTAGGTGTTAGGGTTCTAACAGGACAATGAAGGTTTCTAAAGGGTTAATACCAGGTCTTAGGTTTATAACAGGACTATGAAGGTTTCTAAAGGGTTAATACCAGGTCTTAGGTTTATAACAGGACTATGAAGGTTTCTAAAGGGTTAATACCAGGTGAAAGGGTTTTAACAGGACTATGAAGGGGTCTAGGTGTTAGGCTGGTAACAGGACCATGGAGGTTATTATAGGGTTAACACAGGGCAGGTAAACTGCTCCTCTACAGTCATCAAGTGGTGGTGTGTTGGAGTCCCACTAGCAGTTAGCCTAATGAGCTCCTGACTCGCAGGCTCACTTCCGTGAGACGCCTCATTCATAACCGACAGGCTCCGCTGTCCCAATGTCACACACACACACACGCGCGCACACACGCGCGCGCACACACACACACACACACACACACACACACACACACACACACACACACACACACACACACAGTGAGCGATATCAACTGAGGACAACGAAGCAGTTTGCTCTGCCCTGCCGCTGGGGAGCGCAGCCGGTGCTAATTAGCTTAGCTGATGACATGCAGCAGGGGTTGCAATCATAGCGTTGCTAATGTAGCAGTACAGAGAGAGAGCGGGCGGGGGGGAATGACGTGGATGGGTGTTCGGGTACACAGGTGTTCCGGAGAGCTGTACGTTACGTAACATCGAATTGGAGCTCAGATCAATATTCATAATATACCTGACCGGATCGTTATCTTCCCCACCCAGGTCCCGCCTGCCACCCCTTACCCCCAGATTCGCACAAAGCACAGTAGATCACGGTTAACAGATCCAACGACAACGTTGTTCCAATTATGCTTCTGAACAATTAATACACCTAAACCATTACACACTCGCACACACACACACCCCGCCGATTAGAAGCCTGAGATTCTTTGCGTGACATCATTGCATCAAGTGCTGCTGGAAGGAGACTCCACAGAGACTCCAGACGGCCACCACTGTGTGACCGTAGCGCCTGCTGGTTAACCTCAGGCTTACGGCTTACAAAGTTATTGCTCCGCCTTGTCCCGTTACCCTTGGCAGAGCTCCTCCTGACAACAGGATCAATGGTGACCTGTAAATTCAAAATAGCAGCGAGCAGAGATACATCCCAGAGGAGTAGGAGTAACATGTCCCAATTCCGTCAGTATTCCTCATCAAGGTGGAACGAGACGTGGGGGATCATCTGTGCCTTCCAGGTCTGGGGCCGACACCGTGGGTGATGGATTGGCTCGGGACACATCAGCACCGGTGGTGATCGATCAGGACCCTCTTCCCCCCCAACTGTCCAAACCTGAGGTGATGCGGGGTGAGGAGATGGGATTGAATGAGGAGGGATGGGATGAAGATGAGGAGGGATGGGATAAACATGATGGACAAAGATGTGATGGAGAGGAGAGAAGATGTCATAGAGATAGGGAGCAGATCTGACAACAAGATGGTAGTAGCAATAGAGATGTGATAGTTTCTTCCAAAGAAATGTGTATCGAGATGATCTGAGACTAGTTATAATGGAAAAGAGAGCGTGCAATATGGAGTTGGGATTCCAGTTGATGTGAAAGAGATGAGCGAAGACTTGAAAGAGATAAGGGGGTTGGGGCAGGGTGGAAAACAAGGGTTAAAATGTGCAAGACACATCGACATAACATCTGATACACCACCATCAAACAGTCAGAACCTCAGTCAGGAAATCCAACATGTTCGGCTTATAAAAACCTGACATTTAGCAAGATGGAAAAAATCTTTCTTTATAATCACTTACTGAGAAATCAGTTTGTACTTTCTAGCACTTCGGGGAAAAACACATTAAAGACCCACCCACAGTCCACCTCTTGCCGACACACAGTCTGACAAACGTTCTGTGCTTTTTCCTGCGCTGACTCACTAATTGGCTCAATCTTAGTTGGACCCAAGTAGAGGAGAGTCATTCCCCTAACTGTCGAAGGCAGTGCTATCAGGGCCGGGGGCGCTGCCCTCTCACGCTTACTTCTCCCTGCAATCTGGTGTTCAAAAAAACCTTTTCAGACAAGCTTTGTGTCTGGCTAACTCCTGATTGCGTGGCGCTGTAATCAGATGTGGAACATGTGGTGTTGGCTGGAGAAACTGTCGCCTGCCTTACATGGAGAGACGGAACAAGGAGAGTATGCTGGCATTGACGTTTATGGGATGAAATGAATACCCCTGTCTCTGCATCTCAGTGTAATGTGTCGTTATAGTCAAATGCTTTCATCATATTTCATGTCAGGGCTTGGGATATATATGTCTTTCTATTTTTGGACTATGGATAACATTGATGACAGGTGGAGACAGATCAACATTTGGGGAGGAAGCTAGGCACACAGTCTGATGGTGGGAGGCATATATTATGTCTTGTTGTGCTCAGGAAAACCACAACTAATTGAATGACAAATTGAATACAACATGTACTAAGGGACCCCAGTTTGAATGTTTGTAGTGAACGACAGATTTGGAGAGCTCTACTTTTATCATTTTCAAACATAAAATATTGAGTCCCCTGGTTAAAAATGGTCTTCCAGCACATACATATTTCATTCCTCCAACTAATCTCATCCCTCCGTTTTCTGGCCTGTCTGCCTCCTGTGCTCGCCTCTCTTTTCTGCTCTAACAAGCACACACACACACACACACGCACGCACGCACGCACGCCGAACGCACGCACACACATTCACACACCCACACACACACGGAAACTCTCTTACTCTCTCTCTCTGTCTGTCTCTCTCTCCCACTCTCCCTCTCTTTCTCTCTATCGCTATGTTTCTCTCCCAAACCTATGATTGCTGAATGGATGACTGTAGAGTAATTAAATAGCTAAACGGTAGGTACCCTTCAACAAGCAGCGAGTTGGGTCTGACAGTGATAGGATGTGTTATGCTGTTGATTTACTTCCTATGTTGTTGTGGTGGTATGCTAGGTACAGGGGTACGTTTTTGGGATATTAGGGAGCTTGGTTAGTGTAAGAATTAGCAAGTGTAAGAATGCCCTGTTACTTCCGAATTCGCATTTGGATGAAGTAATTCATTTATTCACCAGATTGTCACCATTGTTTGTGTAATTAACGCTGTGAGCAACATGAAAAATATTATGCTGCCGGCCTCTATTAAAGCAATCAGTCTGCTGGCGTGTACGGCTCAGTGTATTATGTTGTAACGAGGCCTTGTTCTTAGCTAGACTCATCCTTTTGTGTTAGGTGGGAGCCCACTGGGGACAGACAGGAGAGGGACACGAGGGGATTTCAGTGCCGGTAAAAAAAACCAATGCGCATTAATACAAAAAGTCAAAGGAGGAGTATTTTTGTGTTGAAAATAATAACAATCTGTGTAAATAATACAAGTGTGTAACAAATGTATCTTCATTTTAGTCAAAAACTATAATGGTTCCTGTTCATTATTTCTTGCTGTCAGCAGTCAAAACTCTACTCTGTGTTTCTCTCTGTCTGTCCTCCATCCCTTCATTTTTCTCTCTGTTCACCTCTCTGTCTGTTCATGTCTATATCTGTTCATCTCTATGTCTCATTATCTATATATCTGTTAATATCTAGCTGTTCCTCTGTGTTTATCTCTCTCTGTTCATTTCTATATCTTTTCATCTACGTATGTATCAGTTTATCTCTATTTCATCACATTATGTGTTCATATCTCTTTCTGTTTCTCTGTCCAACTGTTCATATCTACTTGTTCATCTCTACATCTGTTAATCTCTCTGCTGTGCTCTGTGCTCTCACGTGTGTGTTCAATCACTCCATCACCATCCCCACCCGGTTCCTCCCTACTCCCTCCTCCCTCCTCCCTCCTACTCCCTCCTTCCTCCTCCCTCCTCCCTCCTCCCTACTCCCTCCTCCCTCCTCCCTCCTCCCTCCTACTCCCTCCTCCCTCCTCCCTACTCCCTCCTCCCACCTCCCTCCGCCCTCCAGGTAGATGTTTGAAATGCCGGTCCTTGCCCAGCTTCACTTGTCTCCAAATGTCACGTTGTCATGACTCCCTCTTATGTGTCCCTCTCCATCAGTCCTCTTGAGGTATGTGGGGAACCTGTTTACATTCTTTCATCACAGTTTCTGTTTGCCTTTTACACCTTTCTTTGTTTTGATTGTTATTGATGCTTTCTGTTTTTGTTGGAGTTTTCTAACATGTGGCAATATTTGCTTCTTCCGATTCTGCTCATGTCAATAAAGCTTTTAGAATTTATTACCGAGACATCAGGAGAGAGAGAGAGAGAGAGAGAGGGAGAGAGAGAGAGAGAGAGAGAGAGAGAGAGAGAGAAAGAGAGAGAGAGAGAGAGAGAGAGATTTTAAGGTTACAATAAGCACAATTTCTGAGAGAGAGAGCGAATGGAGAACTAGTGTTCAGAAATATTAATTTTGAATCAGATAATCAATCTGTTAAATCATTCAATCAATCAGTGCATAATTGAGAGTGCAATCGGAAGTGTCCAAAGGTAATGAGCTTCAGAAAATGCTACAGCAGGTACTGTTTAACTTGTCATGCCAGAAGAGCATTCACATTTTAGGTAGTGACATAAATGGGATAGTGAGACGGAGAGAGTGAGAGAGAGAGTGAGAGAGAGAGAGAGAGAGAGAGAGAGAGAGAGCAAAGAAAAGGAGGGAGTGAAAAACTGGACTGTTGGAGATCAAGAGAGAGAAAAAGAGATATCAAAAGAGGAAAACTCAAGGAGAGATTAGACAAGAGACAGACAGAGAGAGAGAGAGAGACAGAGAGAGACAGAGAGCGGGAACAAGATACATCGAGAAACAGAGGGAGCTGGGGAAAAAGAGGGAGGGAGAGAGGGAAAAAAAAGAGGGAAAGGGGAAAGTGGCGTGAGTTTCAATGCTGGCGATTTCGGAGCGGTGAACCGCAATCACCACATCCACAGCAAATCCATCAGGGGCCCCGCAGACCCCAGGAATCATTAGAAGCGAGCGTCATCGATCACACCGCGCACACGTCAGCCGGCGACGCGGCCCCTCCTCTCTCCCCCTTTCCTTACCGCCTCTTATCGCAGGGTCGCCATCCGATCACGAACACAGATATCCACAGACGAGAGAGGGAGACAGAGGCGGTGAGTGACAGCGACTAGATTAGGCACGGAGGGACAGGGAGAGTAGGGAAGTTTAATTGTTTTAGAAATGTCTTGCGGAGTTGGCTAAGAAGAGACGGCTGAGAGGGGGCAGGGGGGATTGAGCCCATCCCAGTTAGTATACTAACTGGGATGGGCTCAATCTTCATCCTTCATCTCAATCAATATATTAATGTAGGCTCTAGACCTATCCATTTATCATCTGGTGCATTGGGAAACCATGCACCAGATTCTGTTCTTTCATGTTTGAATTAATTTCTCATTAATTCAGAAATCTGAGCATATGCTGAGCCATACCTTTTGGCGTGTGTTTTTATAAAACATTATGAAATGTGCATTATAGAATACGCACAGGTTATGATGTTCAATTGAATGTGTTCAAAAGTGTGCTTACATGAGCAGCTAACATCCAATTTAAACTAACATTCATTTACCAGACACACTCACACAGACAGGAAGTGTTCGCCTCAAGGCTTTAATTGGACACGCTTGACCTCCGCACCATGGCGTGACATCCCTCTTCTGAGGCGACAGACACGGACACCGACCACCATCACAGATATACGTATATTGGTTAATAACGGTGAAATTATTATCAGCCACTCACATAATGTGTGAAATCACATCACAGATCGATAGTTTCAAAGGCCGTTGGTGACATCAAAGTCAGCCATCGGCAGTTGAAAGTGTAAAGTCAGTTTGGTTATAGTGGACGGACATCAGAAGTGGGTAGTTTCAAAGCTGGAATGTGGCAACACAAATGGACATCAGAAATTGATAGCTTTAAAGATAGACTGTGACTTCACAGAATGACAGGAACGAGGACAGTCCATTTCTTCCGATTCCCAACAGACATGGATGTGCAGCACAATTTAAGTGTGTGACGTGCACAGTACAACAAGTTTGTGTGTTGTGGCTATGAGTTGCGTGTGTGAAACACGTGCATGCGTATGAAAAGCGTGTGCATGTAGGTGAGTGAACAGCGACACATGCATTCTCTCCCTGTAATCTCAAACGCTTCAGTGCCGTTTCCCTTCAGTAGTCTCTCTCTCTCTCTCTCTCTCTCTCTCTCTCTCTCTCTCTCCCGGGGGTCCAGACTTATTTTGACGGAGTGCTTTTCCCTCCAAGATCCAAAGCATCCAAACAGTGACTGCGGCTCTCCAGGGGCTTCGGTGAGCATCTCAGAGTGCATGCTGCAGATGTTGGGAGCAACCAACCAAAAAGCCGCTTAGAGTCCCTGTAGGCTGCTTCGGTACATCGACAACACACACACACGCACACACACACACACGCACACACACACACACACACACACACACACACAGACACACACACACACGCACACACACACACACACACACACACACACACACACACACACACACACACACACACGCACACACGCACACACACACACACGCACACACACACACACACACACACATCACATACCCAGTAGGTGTGCAGAGCTAAAGTCATCTGAAACCATGTCCTTTAAAGTTAGAACTGCATCTCAAACAAGCCCAGAGCAGTCTTAGAATAAGCTGCACCTGTGATGTGCCAAAACATAGAAAAGTTGTTATGCCTTATTTACTAGCTACTATTTGCATATGCTTTCATCTAAATGAGAAGATGATCTAATCAAGGCATTATGCATCTGGCTCAGGGATGCCTACACTGTGGGCATTGGGATTCAAAGCACCTTTGGACTTTGCCGCTAGGCTATCCGATCCTAATTTTTTTCTTTATACTTTTCCTTACAGTTGCATGCATTTATATTTACATAAATGTCATCTCTGTGTTTCACACTCTCGGTTCCAACTTTCATCTTGCTGTTCTCTCCCTCGTGTCTCAATCTGTTTTCACCAGACGTTTCAACACGGCCCCCGCAATATCCTTAATTAACTTTGGTGTCCTGCAGTTAAGAAGCAAGAGGGGTGCTGGTAATTCTGCTGCTCTATCTGTCTGGCCTCCTATCTGTCTGTGTGTGTCCATCTCTGCATCTGTCTGTCTGTTTGCCTGTCTGTCTGCCTTCATGACTCCAAGGTTGTTTCTCCGAATCCAGCTTCTACCTTCCTTCCGACCTTTGCAAACAAAACCTTAAACTATGCAAACCTTTCTGGTTTACTTTAGGTATAAACGCTATTTGTCTGAAACTGCTCAACGGGCCAAAACCTTTTACCATGTGAAAATAAATGTCCCCATTGCGACATAGGATAGGGACAGAATTGAAAAAAAGAAAGGACTGTGTGACATCATTAATGAGCACTGATTGACTCATTTTATTAAGTAGGACGACACAAAACAGGTAAGGCAAAACAAACCCTTAAGACCTGTGACGATCCTTTAAAATAACCTTAAGGAGGTTGTTTTAGGGACTGATTCTCAGAACCCCATACATACCAAAGGTACCCCAGCTACCTCTCCTCCCTGCCGGCCCAGCACTGAAAGTGTTTCATTACTGCTCCGCGTGTTGATGTGTTGAGCGCTTGGCTGGGTGCGTGTGAGTCTGGTGTTGTGGTGAGTGCGTGGTGTGTGACAGCAGGTCTAAGCGTGACATATCCTATCTGTGTGAGAGCACAGCTCGCAGATTAAATTCATTGTGTGACTAGGAACGTGTTTTGTTTACTAGCTGTCAATCGTCCTCTGCTCATTAATTTTAAATCTTCATTCTGCTTTGTATTTCAGCCTATTTGTAATCACCATTTCATCCAGCGCTTTGACACTCTGTGTTGAAAGGTTCTCAGGGTTATGAACACATTAATAATTGTATATCTTTTGTGTGATTAAAACCGAGTTGAGATCAGGCAGATCAATGCCATAGCATGCAGCAGGTTGATGTTATTCTAGCAGATAGAGCTCCTCCTCTTGTTAGCATCTCTCTCTCTATCTCTTTTTCTATTTTCTGTCTTCTTTTCACTCTCCCTCTCTTTGAAGCTGTCTGCTCTGCTCCATCTCTCCATCAGCACATTTTAAAGACCCCCCCGCAAATACACACACACACACACACACACACACACACACACACACACACGCACACACACACACACACACACACACACACACACACACACACCCACGAACACACACACACATTAATACAGCACTTATATAATTTGTGTGTGTGCTAGTGTTTGTTTGTGTGTGTGTGTGTGGGGGGGGGGGGGGTATGGGGGTGTGTGTGTTTTTGTGTGGGTGTGTGTGTGTGTGTGTGTGTGTGTGTGTGTGTGTGTGTGTGTGTGTGTGCATTTGTGCGTGTGCGCACGTGTGTGTTGGGGAAAAGAGTTCTCTGGATTGGCTTTGAAGATTAGGAGGAGAAAGCCCAAAAGCCATTGGCGCGCACGCACACACACACACACACACACACACACACACACACACACACACACACACACATACACACACACACAAACACAACACACAACACACAAAAAAACTCACAGATTAACCACAAAAATAGACACATACAGTGCTTAACACATACAAACTGTATTTGTATATGACAAAATTGTAATATGAACATAAGGAGACCATCAAAACATACAATTGATAACTACACTGTGTATATACAGTGTTTATTCTGCTCCAAATATTATGTTTAATCATCATGTGATCATATAATGTTTTGTTTTGTTTAAATTGTATTGAACTATTCTTCTGACTTCTGGCTTTTATAAAACTAGAACTACACATAAACACTGTAATGATAATAACTGTGTTTATGTGTAGTGTTTATAATATGAGTTGCATTTATTTTTAGTGAGAAAAAAACTGATATGCAATGCAAACCAATATAAAAAAAACATGACGGGATATATGAAATTGGTCGACAATTCAAACACAGGAACAGGAGCAGAAAAGCTAAGGAGAACACAAGCAGGAGTCACAAAATGAAACATTACACAGTGGGGGGTGACTGTGAGCCGCAGGTGCAACCAGGGACGGCTGCCTTACCTTATCATGCTCTTCGGTGGGGCGGACAGTCTGTGATGAAACATACAGGACAGAGATAAACAGTTCTGGTCAGAGAACACCAGACAGCTGTGGAAGATGGAACATCTAGAGGTGATTGGAACATATAATAACCAAACATAAAATCAGGAAGCAAACAAACATTAATGCATACATCTCCTACCCTTGTCGACGTCACACTGGAGTTCAACATGTTGTGATACCAGGGCAGATGCAGCGAAGAGTACTTTGGTCTCTGTTGCCTAGCAATGCTAACCCGTTAGCCTTGGGATTTATCAAGCCTTTCATTTTGTTAGCGCAAGCTCTTCTAGTTGAAGTACTAGGAACTGCACTTATCCTCTGCACACACGCACACACGCACACACAGGGGCGTAGAAATGAGTTAAACATTGGGGGGGACACATATCGGAAACGACAGATCTGTTAATGGTTTGAACAGAAATATGTCATAAATTAACTACACTGAAAAAATTCACAAACATATTTTATTCTACTATAAAGATACATTTGTAAATGTAAAGGAAAACACATTTTGAATGGCAGTAATGAACTGATAAATATCAAATCAATTCTTTAATTGCACGCTCAATCATCCAGTTTTTTAGAATAAGAAGCGGTGACAAGACGCTGTGTTGCGCTTTCAAAATAAAATAAAATCTTTTTCTCCCCCAGGTATAATTTTTAGGTGGGACAAATGCGCCTGTCTCCAATATTGGAGGGGACACGTCCCCTCCGTCCCCCCCGGTTTCTACGCCCTTGCGCACACACACACACACACACACACACACACACACACACACACACACACACACCCACACACACACACACACACACACACACACACACACACACACACACACACACACACACAAAGGCACACGTATACATATGTACAGACACATAGTCGTCATGCCACCACACCCCAGACACATACACGTGCATACGTGTGTATCTTCCTCCTCCATGTGTGTGTGTGTGTGTGATGCTGATGCTTCAGGGGCTCATCCATCATGCTGTATCAGGAGACACTGGGCCTGGAGACACCAGACCAGCCAATCACAGAGAGCCTTGCTCCCGGGGGTAAGGGGTCATCTAGAGTCAAGGGTCATGGGCCTGTTCCCACAGTAGCAAAAAAAGGGGGGGGGGGGGGGGGGGGGGTGCTTTCTGCTCACCGTCACCTCATCAACACATGGATGAACTTTGACCCCTCCTGTCCAATGATCCTACACATGTGGTTGTTGCTGTTGTTGTTGCCATTGTAAAATTTAGACATCACATGTCAATGCAAGATAATCCCTGCATTCCAATACCAATACTGCCATACTATTTAGTATGCCAGAAAAATATTATGTATGTCCCAATATAAAGTATGGAAAATGCAGTATTCCAGAAGTACCAGGATGTTGTCCTACATCCAGTCGAATTGGGCAGTATGCAAGCCAGCACGCTTATTTGGCTATTCTGCCCCAAAATACTCTGCGCCGCAGACCATACGCATTGGGTTTAAATAGTTATCTAGTTATGGTATGTTTGGGGTTTAAATGGTTAACTAGTTATGTTATGTTTTGGGTTTAATTAGTTAACTAGTTATGGTATGTTTTGGTTTTAAATAGTTTAATAGTTATGGTATGTTTTGGGTTTGAATAGTTAATTAGTTCTGTTATGTTTTGGGTTTAAATAGTTGAAGAGTTATGGAATATGCTGGTTTTAAATATTTAAATGGTTATGCTATGTATAGCGTTTCAATAGTTAAACAGTTATGCTATGTTTGGATATGTTTTGCTGCAGTTTTAAGAAAGAATGGCCCTACAAGCAAGGAATGGGTATTTTTAACACGACAATGACGGTAGTGGGACATCTCTACGTCATGAACTTTAGTAATAATTTCTTTATAAATGACTTGACTTGGCCAAAAGTCTGCTTCACTCCAAGTCAGAATACATATCTGGACAAATGCCCTCTTCTCTTCCTCTCTGTACAAATATTGCATGTACTACTAAATGTCCTTTTGTATGGTTCGACTCTGCGTACTTGACGACGTCACCATCTGAGCTTCTCTTGGAAATACCTTGCTTATCTTCATTCCATACACCAAAATATGATATAAAACACAACTCGGCAAAAGCCAGTGGCTGGAAAAAGGTATGAAAGGTTGTTGTTGTGGACGAATGACAAAATTTGACATCAGACATGAGAAAATTTGACAAAAAAACAAAAAAATGGATCAGAGGTATAACTGACAGTTGTGTTTTCCTTCTCCTTCATTGCCAGTTGTTTTGACAAAATGCATTCTGGGATACTTGGCTGACCCAAGTCCTCACAAGCCACCTCTTGAGGCATCCTTGATAAACTGTGCGGAGCAAGAACAGATCCGGGCATTAAGTGTGTACTTGGCTAGGCGGAGACTTTAAATGGAACAGTACTCTTGCTGTGACTGATGATGTCTCACAAATCCACACAAACATTACATTTACATTTACATTAAGGGGATTTGGCAGACGCTTTTATCCAAAGCAGCTTACAATTAAATACATTTGTCAGAAGAAGGTGAAAAAATGTATTGCAATAATGTGGTACAGTAAGGATGTTCACAGAACCAAGTGAAAGCACTAAGAATTGCTAGGTTAACCCATTCCCTGCATGCAACAAAGATAGCTAGGATAAGATGCTACACAACTAAGTACTATAACGAAGTACGACATACAATAAGTGCGTACATTAAGTGTCAGGACGTACAACATACAATAAGTAGGGGGGGGGGGGGGGGGGGGGGGGGGCTATGCAGAGTCTAGGTGAACTCTGAACAAACATAATGAATAGTCAAGACCGGCGACCCCGTTAGACTAACGAGGCAGTGGGACGAAGAGAACTTAATGGAGCTGTGGCAGGATCATGACAGAACTGGTGCACTGTTTGTAATGCTGAATTATTACTGCCTGTACTACTGAATGTCCTGTTATGTGTACTAGTCTATGTGCTGTATGGAAGTTTCAAGTTTATTTATTTAAAGTATATTATGCCAAACAAACTTTACAACAAACAATTGAGAGAAATATATCTAAAATGAATCATGAATAAGAAATAAAGAATGAGTACTCACAGATTCAAAGATCAGCACAAATTCAAACAGAGGACGATGACAAATAAAATACAATTTTAACAATGATGTAATAAATAATAATACCTTAATCAACAAATGTACTGTAATGTACATGTGGTGTGTGTGCGAGTGTGTGTGTGTGTGTGTGTGTGTGTGTGTGTGTGTGTGTGTGTGTGTGTGTGTGTGTGTTTGTGTGTTGCAGTGGAATGACCGCAGTCATAACAGCAAGGGGCCTCTGGTGCCCCCAGGGGCCCACGTGTTTATATTCTCCAGTCCTGGCGTCCGCAGGGCCTGTTGACTCTAGACGGACCCCATGGTTCTGGGGTCCCTCTGAGGCCCAACGTGTCAGGGGGCCCCCTTGCTTGAGCAGAGCAGTTTATTACAAGACAAACACCCCCCCCACACACACACACACACACACACACACATACACACACATGCATACATACACACACACGCACACAGGCCCATGCACACAGGAAAACACATAGGCAGACGCAGGCACACACACACACACACGCACAGACACACACACAGGCATGTGAATAGCCGGAACAGCTCAAGTCTGTTACTGTAAAACTTCCTTCTCTCTCTAATTAACTACTTCCTATCTGCTTAATTTATCTCATCATCTTCTTCATATTCATTGGCATGCCTTTTCTAATCATCATCATCATCAGGATCATCATCGTCATCACCATCATCATCGTAATTGAATGACTGAAAATAGCGTTTTCATTATTATTCTGAACATCATGTATAATATGTTTATTCAAAAATCTAAATCCCCTCTCAAACCCCCTTTTATTTTAATTGCCGTCACATCCTTGTTTCCCTCGAGGGATCAATAAAGTATAATCTCATCTTAATCTTATATTTGATCCTGTCGGGTGGAGAAGGAGGGGTGTGGGAGGAAGGGGTGGTGTTAAGGAGGAGGAGGAGAGGTGCTGGCCCTTGCCTACAGTATGAACCACCGTCTCCCACCGTCTCTGTCATGTGGTGTTACTGCTGAGAACCAGAGATCCATTAATCCCTCAGCCCCCAGCGGTCGATGGCACACGCCGCCGCAACGCCTCATCTGGTGTCCCCTTATCAGAGGGACCAGGGAGAGGGGTGGGAGAGGGTGGGGGGGAGAGGACAGGGGGGAGACAAGAGGGAGTGGAGAGAGGGGAGGGTGAAAGGGGAGAAAGGGGAGAAGAGCTGGGAGGAGGGATGGGCAGGGTGGATGTTTGAGAACGAAAGATAAAGTGTGGGAGAGGGAGAGGCGTGGAGCGGGAGAAAGTAAAAGGATATATAGCTAGGAGAAAGAGAAGGCTTTGATGGGGAAGGAGATTATGGAGCAGGAAATAACCATGGAGAGGAGGAGAGGAGAGGGGAGAGGATAAGGAGGAGAGGAGAAGAGGAGAGGAGACGGGGGAGGGAGGGAGGGAGGGCGAGGAGAGAAGAGGAGGGAGGAGGGAGGGAGGGAGGGAGGGAGAGAGGAGAGTATCCAGAGGAGAGGAGTAGGAGAACTTTCTGCTCCAGCAGAACCAGCATCACTAGAGTCACCGCTGGAACCTGGTAGAACCCACTGCTGGGACCATTAAGAAGACCCAATGTCATGATCCGCCCCTGGTTTTCCCATTCACCTGCCTGCCACCCTGATCACTCCCAATTAATCCAACCACCTTCACCTGTGTTTCCCCTATATCAGTCCTTTCCTCACAAACATTCCCTGCCAGATTGTCTCTTGTGTTTCACAGTGCTTTCCCACGATTCGAATCCTGACCTACCACCTATCCTGCCTGCTCTCTGATCCCCGCCTGTCTGACTATCCTGCCTGCTCCTGATCCCCGCCTGTCTGACTATTCTGCCGGTTCCTGATCCCCGCCTGTCTGACTATCCTGCCTGCTCCTGACCCCCGCCTGTCTGACTATTCTGCCGGTTCCTGATCCCCGCCTGTCTGACTATCCTGCCTGCTCCTGATCCCCGCCTGTCTGACTATCCTGCCTGCTCCTGATCCCCGCCTGTCTGACTATCCTGCCTGCTCCTGATCCCCGCCTGTCTGACTATTCTGCCTGCCGATCCTGAATCCGAATAAACGATTGACACTGTTCCACGCTCTTCGCCAGTCTGTGCACTTGGGTTCAGCCAAACGCTCACGTTACACCCAACCAGTCATACTGACAGAGATATCCTCTTCTCTTAATGCTGTAGAGTAGAAGTACCGATGCAAAATCATTAGAAGATAAGTATTGACATATAAGCCAATGATGTTGTTTTTACAGTCCAATCCCCATTAGAGGCATCAAACATGCTCATTTAAACCACAAAAGCCTGGAAATGCACATGCTCCATTGCTCCAGCATCTCCCGTTCTTAATTTATTTGAAGAAGCAGATTTATTCTAAACACCTAAACGTCTGCAGTCTAAAATCAGCAGCTGAAATCTAACATAATATATCAATTTCGTCACTCAAGAGTCTATCAAGAGTTACCAGAAGATGATTCATCGTCTTCCAAAAAGAATAAGGTGAACAATTCTTTATCTATGTCCTCGTCCCTGTCTCACTCTGTCTATGTTTCAGTTTCCTGCTGTCTCTATCCATTCCCTCTCCCTCCCTCATTCTGTGTCACCCCCTCAACATGTTTTTTTTCTGTGTCTCTCCCGCTCTCTTTTCGTTATTTTCATACACTCTCCTCTTGTATTCTTTATTTTTTCTTATTCATCTTTGTTCATTATGTTCTCCACTCCAATACCTTCTCTCTGTCTCAGTCTCTCCTTCTCTATCGTCTCTCTGTCGTGCTGTCTCTCTCCTCCTATATCTTCTCTCTGTCTTTCCATTTCTCTGTCTCTCCTCCTATATCTTCTCTATGTCTCTTGTTCTCACTCCTCCCATCTCTCCTCAATTCCTCCTCACACTTTCTCACACGTCCTCCTCTTGCTCTGTCCCTTGTGCTCATCTATTAAAAAGTTCAAAGCCCTCTTGTGTGTAATCAACAAATGTTCCCGCCTTAGAGTAAACAAACGTGGTTGGCTGGATCGTGCGGTCGATCTCATCCTCATGGATAGCCAGGCTCTTTAATGTGGGGCCTTTTCATGTCGGGAATCCATTTCTCCTTCTTCCTCCATAATTCAATTTCAAGCCTTTTTCCAGCCAAACATCCTCCCTATGCCTGTCTCTTTATCATCTCCATGGAAGCTGCTTGAGTTATAAAGTACCTTCTCATGAAAAAAAATGAAAAACCTCATCAATCTTTTCACATTATACGTGCCAGCTTGAGCTATGGACTCCTAATGGGGCCGGTGTTAGTGTGCACGTGTGTGGCATGAGCAATAAGGGCTTTCCAACGGCCATAACCGTGAATGTGGTGCTTTTGCCTTTTGGCTCAGTTTTTTCAAGGGAAGCGTAAATCACTTTGTGTTTACCTGTGTGGAACAGACCCGGGTGTGTTCTTGTTGAAAGGGACCATTGATAGGCCTGAAGCCTGGGCATTTCCTGTCAACCTGCTGCTGACAGCGCTGATCGGGCCCTGGGGAAGGTCCTGTCAGCAGCCCCCCTTCCCATCCACCCAATCCTCCACCGGTAATGCTAGTGCTAACGACTTTCTGGGGAACCACTGGGATGGCGTGGAGAGGAAGTTTGAGAGCGGGCATTTCCTGTTACTCACTGTGGATGATTTTCAGTTGATCGCATCCTGAGAGATAAAGAATAGAGGAAGAGAGAGAGTGTGGGTTAGAGGGAGTGCGAGAGAGATGGTAGAGGAAGGTGATGGGGAGAGAGGGGAGAGATAAAGAGAGATGAGTAGAGAGAAAGGTAGGGTGGAGGGAATAAAATAAGAGGTAAAATGAGGTGAGCGAGAGAGAATAATTCTATCTATCGACCCTGAATTCGGGGAACTTGTCCGACCAAGACAAGTTACCCTACTTGCTTCGAGAAAAACCCAGTACTCAGCTCAGCACTAGGTAGAGATATATATAGATCCATATCTATATATACAATTCTGCATTGTTACCGTATTGTATTTTATGCTCCACTATGCACATTATCTATAGATAGATCCATATCTGTAAATATATTTTTGCATTGTTACCGTATTGTATTTTTTGCTCCACTTTGCAGTTTTTCTTTTGTATCTTATTTAACTTTTTATGTGCGTTGGCAATGTGGATATACAATGGCAAGTCCTTAACATTGACTTTAATGGATTGAGGTAGAGAGTGAATGGGGTTTGATGAGACATAAAACAATTGGTAAGATTGAACACAGCAAAGCTAAATAACCACACACACACATTACATTATAACACATCCAGCAAAGCAACCAAGGATCCATACTTTTTCATGGAACTGTCTGAACCTCTCTAGGGTATTAACTCTCTGCAGCGTCAATGCTTACTTGGTGCCAAAGTTACCAAACATGGCCAAGCGTTGCCTCAAATTGTTTCAGCCCTTTAAGAATGGCTTCAGATCATCTTCAATCTAAACTTAATCCCTGACTATGCGCACAGGAATCCATCAATGCGATTGGTTGTCGAACAAAACCCCATTCGGTTAACCAGGGGGAAGGGTTCTTCTAGGAATGTGGGAACTGAGTCAATCAATTGTATTATTGATACCTCAATCAGTCGCAGCCGAAGTGCTATTCCATCCCAAAAGTCTAATGAAGATGCATCAAGAGGTGATTTAGGACCGTATCCCAGAATGCAGTTAGCTACAACAAGCGACAATGGTAGAAGAGGAAACTCACAACCACTAGTTGTAAGTCTAATCCATTTTTATGCTTTATTTGTCCAAATTTCTAATGTCTGATGTCATTCAGTCACTTACCCACAACAACAAATATCCACAACTTTTTTCCATGGCCACTGGCTTTTTATATGCGGACTGCAGATCGTGGAACATTATTACATTATAACATTATTACATTTTTTTAATGAAATATTTATTGGGTGAACATAGGAGAATATCCAAGACGATCAGAGATGGGGACCTCATCAAGAAGGTTGTCCTCCCGGCCTCCCATCCTTGGGAGTTTGTACTCCTGCATCGAACTTGCCACGTCTGAACCACAAAGTTTGCAATTCCAAACTAAGCAAACTTGGATTGAGAAAGACCACCGGATCCAACAGAGCGATAGGGGGCAGGAACACGCAGAACACACAACAAACTTGCCGAAAACACCACAAGTGGAATTAAAGGGCTCCTAGTTTGTCAACATGTGAGATGTTGATTACTCTTTCCAGGCCATTTGAATATGTACCTTATGTCTGGGTGGACACTACCTTTGAAAAAGGGACCCTTAGAAGCCAGAGTGAGTAATGTTTTTCCTCTGCTAAAAAGGTTTATTCAGTATTTATTCCTTTTCTTGGTCAGAGTTATTCAGGCTGATGCAAGGGTAATCAATACAAATGACCTTTAAGGAAGGAAGTTAAACTAAAGTTGTTTGAAAGGCCAGACAAGAATAGAACCTGAAATGTGATCAGCAGGAATGTTCTGTTCTCCTTCGCTGGAATATGATTATCTTTAGGGTAGGATAAACAGTAAAGTATAAATAACTCTCAGTGCTGGCTTCAATGGTAATAACTGATGCACACCTCCATACACCTCCGCAGGCTCACATACACACACAAACACACACACACAAACACACAAACACTTACATGCATGCAAGCACACGCATGCGTCTACACGGACACGCACCGACACCTACTCAAAAAATACAAGTGTAGCCATGACAAACTCATGCATGCACACAAAACAGGAACATTCTGCACATACCCATATGCACACATATATCCACACACCTGGTAACCCTCACAAACACATATGAACAAAAATGTACAGCCCCTGCTCTCCGTTAGATTTAAGGTTGTGCTAACCTCATCAGAGCATTAGCAGGCTAGTGCTGCACTCTGGGGATGCTTATGAGGATCTCCATAATCCATCTACTGTTAGCATGCTGGCTAACACACACAGGCCCTAATCCTACACTGGCTTACACAGAGTCATACAGAAACTAGAGTCATAGTAGAACATATCTGTTGGCCCAACACACCCTAATGACCCTTACAGTGTCCTATTATTATGACAGACTGCCCATTCAAATGACATCACATCACCATCCGGTGACATTGCATGTTCTATTTCTATGACATTACAGTCTGGTTACATCACATCATCTGATTTCATCAAATCCTCTCAAGACGGCCCATTCTGATGAAATCACATCACCCTATTGTGTCCAGGTGCATTCTACGACATCATAGTCCGGTTACATTACATCATCTGATGACATCACATCCTCTAAAGACGGCCCATTCTGATGACATCACATCACCCTCTGGATGACAATGAACGTTGTAGGACATCATAGTATTGTGACTTCACTCCCTCTAGTGATGCCACGCTTCCTAAAGAGGACTGATCCTTTGACGTCATTGCTCCGACAGCGCCACACTTCCCCGCTGACATCACAGACACCATGCCGTGTCCCGCTAAAGATTTGGCAGATTAACTGGTGTGTTTTTGGCCAGAGCCTCTAGCCAAGCTTTCACAGCAGTGAGATGTAATCTGTTAGTGAATGAGCCCCATGTCATATCTTCTCTATGGATGTGTACTGACATGATTTAAATGGACCACTGCAACTGTCCAGAGATTGTGTGTGTGTATGAATGTGCTGGCAGTAGAGCCTTTTCAGCCTTTTCGTAGGACAAACAAACTCTCTCTCTCTCTCTCGCTCTCTCTCTCTCTCTCTCTCTCTCTCTCTCTCTCTCTCTCTCTCTCTCTCTGTCTAACTGCACCTCCACTCCACACACACACACGCACGCACGCACGCACGCACGCACGCACGCACGCACACACACACACACACACACACACACACACACACACACACACACACACACTCACACTCACACACACACACACATACACACACACTGAAACACTCACACACTTATTAAGGAACGGTATATATAAGCACAATCCTTCCCTAAGGAACTGCCAGTCTTCCATGTGGGTTGTAAGTTAAATACTTCATTAGTCAAATGACTGTCACCTGTGTTCATTTTATGTAACTGTCCTAGTTGGGTTTGTTTCTTATTTGTTTTCTGTATTTCTTTATTGTGATTCCAGTAAAAAATGTACACGCTATGTGAAGTTGAATAAGTAATGACTATGATTGGGTTCACCCTTTGCTCTAAACCTGACATGTGTATTGTACCCATTTGAAATGTATATAATCATCACATATATCAGTCTTTTATAAATCACAAATGACTTTGGTTTCCTCTTTTATATTTTCTTTGTATTTTTGTATAAGATATATACATTGTTATATATCTTATATATATATACATTGTACATTGTATATAAAATATATGTATATAAAAAATATATATATATGTATATATATATATACATATATATATATATACAACCCCATAATCAGCTCTTTATGCTGATAGTCCCTCTCTTTAATACTATTGATGGCTACAACTCTTGCTGCATCGGAAGCCAATTACTATTGTTCACCTTTGCATACCTCCCATAAATAGAATCGACTTCCTGTCTTAACCTGCGTAATGGAATGGATCGTGTAATTTCCTGATTTTAACTCAGAGTCACAATTCTCGTTGGCAGGGGCCAATAGAGCATTGCTTAATCTATGTATAGATAGGCCCTAAGCCTGGACTTTTTATTTACTTACCTTAAATTTTGCCGAGCATGTAAGCTGAGTCAGTAGATTCTGAGTATTCTTACCTTAAACACACGTGACATGTCCATTAAGAGCTCCCTCCTCCCTACCTTAATGGTGCGCCATGCCCAGTACTTTATTCATGTCTCTAGCACCACTTATTCTGAAAGGTTCAAATTGCATTAGTATGGTCCAGTCTTTGAATCATTAATAAAAAGAAAAAATATATTCTCTATTACGCAACCAATGTCTGATGTCATCGTCCACGCAAGATATCCGCTTCAATTGCATGGAATATCTTAAAATGTTACCCTTTATAAAGTTGTTCTCTATATATTATAAAGTAGCTTTAAAACCAAAGCTCTATCCTTAATATACTTTACATATACTTTCATGAGCCACTTTATAGATTACGCATGTATATTTTATGCATAAACTTACAGTAGGTTATGTACATTTTCATTTGTATATATGCAAATTTGTATCTGCACATTTATTTATTTATATATAGGCACAAACATACATTTTCTACATCCTTATTATTCCAATCTGGAGCATAGAAAGTGTAACGGAAACTTCCCCAGGGATTATGAAAGTAATCGGAATGTGGAAGGATGTGAAAGGATAATATATCTTTTATATCTTCATGACGTCGGTCTTTGGTCGGCTTAGCTCAGGAGGTAGAGCAGTTGCCTTGTAACCGAAAGGTCGCTAGTTCGATCCCCAGCTCCTCCTAGCTGATTGTTGATGTGTCCCTGAGCAAGACACTTAACCCTAACTGCTCCTGACGAGCTGGCTGTTGCCTTGCATGGTTGACTCTGCCGTCGGTGTGTCAATGTGTATATTAACCGATGTAAGCCGCTTTGGATAAAAGCGTCTGCTAAATGCCCTAATTGTAATTGTCTCATATATATAAATGTAAATAAATAAATATATATATATATATATATATATATATATATATATATATATACTGAATGCAGTAGAATAAACACTCCAGCAAACATACGATCCCCACACAGTTTAAGTATCCGATATATATTCAGAAACTATGTAAGCCTTAATGCAGTGTTTTGGCAGGAGCCTGGCTGCGTTTTCTGAGCTTAATGTGTGTTGATGTTTCTCCCCCCTGCTGGCAGCACCTTGTTAATAAATCTTGTCAATCATCTAAAAAGATGATGTAATATTGCTGATGTTGAACTAGTCAATATACATGTACCCTTGGGGAAGATGAAGACATTTTGTTCAGAAGTGCATGAGGAATTAGACGGTTAATGAAAGAAGGAAGGAATACGCTTTACAAATGTTTAATGTTTAAACTCTCTCACTCTCTCTCCTTCTCTCAATCTTATATTATCTCTTTATATTTTGCTCTATTTCCGTCTCCTAGCTCACTACATGCCTCTTTCTCTGTAACTCACTCTCTTTTCTGTCTCCTTCCACCTCTATTCCTTTATTTTTATCTCTCTCAATCATCCACTACATCTATAAACTCCTCTATCTCTCTCTATCTCTCTCTCCGTCCCTGTCACTCTCTCTCTCTTGCTCTTTCTCTATCACTCTCTCTATATATATAGACCTCTGTCTATCTCTAGATCTACTAATAGACTATCTTGTCCTCTGGGTTGTGGCAATCTCCACTGTACTGTGATCCTCACCTGTCATGACAGAGAGCGAGAGAGAGAGAGAAAGAGAGAGAAAGAGAGAGAGAGAGAGAGAAAGAAAGAGAGCTAGAGAGAGAGAGAGAGAGACAGAGAGAGAGTAAGTAAATATTTAATAAACTGTGAGAATGCTCATACACACACACACACACACACACACACACACACACACACACACACACACACACACACACATGTTCACACACAAAGACACAGAAGTTAACAAAAGTCCACCTAACCTAAATTCTGGAACGTTTGGTCTGCTTCCCATTCCTTGTGATGTTCTTTGATAGAGCTAATTCCCAACAGAAGAGAGTCTGAAAGGAGTCTCAGTTCACCGTTGACAAAGAAGGTGAAGGTGCCTCCGGCTGGCTGAGAGTTTACAAAAAACACTTATAAAATTAGAAACTTTGACTAACTAACTTTACCGCAGCGAAAATGCTCAGGAGAACAAAACATTATGGAACAGAATATACTTAATTTGGAATAAGAATGAATAATTATCTAACGACACAGACTAGGACATTCGATTATAGGAAACACGATGAGGAAAAACCTTCTGCGCCAAACCCCGGTGCTAATATCCATGCAGCCGTTCAATTTTTCTCCCTTAGTAAGATTGAACGCAGTGTGACATTTCTTAAAAACTGATTCTAATTAACGATCAGCTTCTGCCCCCCCCCCCCCCCCCCCCCCCCCCCCCCCCCCCTCAAATACCCCCACCCCTCCCCCGGCACGTGTCACACATGCCGCAAAGGCTCATGGGAGCTGATTCATCAGCGGTGCGGCAGTGGGGATTGCGTCGGGATGTAACACGTGCCATTGATACATCATCAGAGCAGTCGAGATCCCGAGAGCAAGGCGTTAATGAGAAGACGGAAAACACGGCTGAAATATTCATGGGGATAAACCCAGCGCTTATGTAAGCGGGCGCACGTGTCAGCGTGCACATGCAGAAGGCGGGGTGTTTGACGTATGATGAATATCCTCTTCTTCTGCTCCCTCTGTGTGGGCCTCTCAGTACAGCCCTGAGTCGCTCCTCTTCTTATTCTGTCATTCTTTCTCGCCTCATCTACCCTTATTTAATTATTCTCCCCGATCTAAGAGCTCCATTGTGTTTTATTGAAGACAGGGAAAAGTTAAACGGATTATATTAATATTGGGTATTTCTCGCTAGAAAGGCTACTTAAGCTACCGCAGTTGTGTATGTGTCTCCCAGTTATCCACGCACATGCACACACACACACACACACACACTCTGTGACTGACTGGGGTGTGTTAACCATGCCAGGCATTTCAATGGGAGGGAGCAGGATAGTCGTCAGTTGTTAGGGTGTTTGGACCCCAGCAAATGTTCTGGGTAAGATCCTGTCCACAGCCAACCTGTGCTCATCTTTGTGCAAGATTTTGCATTCTTAATTCAATGTATCTGTCAGGTTTGTGCAAATGGTGAACCGAATCGCAGGCATTAAACAATGAAGGAAACAGAACTAGGACAGAAATGATAGAAAGAAGAACAAAGACAACAAAAGGATAAGTTCTCTACAGAAAGTAGGGAACTTACAGAAAGTAGGACACTTATAACAGGGGACAATAATCAAAAATCATACAGTACACGATAGTCTTTACATAAATGTGTACACACCGGGAACAGCAGTTCTAAACCTCTCTAGTCTATGCATGGGGTTGGGCCAGGATGGTGACAGGTATCTGTGACAGCAAGACACTCTGGATATATATATATCCATAGTTGGGAATCAAACCAGCAACCCTTTCCTCCAGAAAAGCTGCTACCAATTGAGTTACTGCTGGTATTCCATGTTAAACCATTATGTGCTCCTTTTGTTTTAAAAATCAAAAGCTAGACAAAAAGAGCAGCATTGCACAATGCGACAGCAAGCAAGGTAGAATAAACGGTGGGAGAAGTGAAGTATAGGGAACCTATTGCAGGAAACGCTAAATCATACTTGTGATAGAGAAGGTTATCTGGTATTGGGGGGATTTTGCAAATATTTACATAAGGTGAGCATAAACATTAAATCTCTCTCCAGCTAAGCCTCCGCTCCCCGCTACACGTTAGCTCGCTAGCACGGGCTACATCCTTCTTCAGAGTCATATCACAGTATATTGTTTTATGAGATATATGAGCGGAAGTTAAATATTTATGTAGGGGAACAGGAGAGATACCGGAGGATTACACTAACAAGTTACCCCAAGGAGGAAGAACATTTTCTCTGGTAGTCATTTCCTGCCTGAATCCAGAGCAGACCGACCTATCCTCAACCTAAACTAATTAGTGTGTTTAAGAGTCTGAGAGTTTAAGAGGGTGCAACAAGCTTTACGCATTAGCTGAAAGAAGTCGAGAGGTTGTGTGGAGTTAAAATACAGTGGAGGATGTTTTGAGGACTTTTTGATATGTTGTGTTGAGGTTGTATTGAGGTTTTGTGGAGGTTATATAGCAGTTGTGTGCAGGTTAGATAGAGGTTGTGGGGAGGTTGTATTGAGGTTGTGTGGAGGTTATATAGAGGTTGTGTGCAGGTTATATAGAGGTTGTGGGGAGGTTGTGTGGAGGTGGCATTGACGCTGTGTGGAAGTTGTATTATGTTGAGGTTTTATTGAGGTTATATGCATGTTGTATTGATTTTTTTGTGTGATTGAGGTTGTGTACCGTAGCCTCAGTAGATCCCTGTTCTGTTGTTACAAATCCTCAGAGGCCCCAAAGGCAGGTTAGTATTAGACCAGCCCTGCGTCCCTGGTGTTATGGTCTGTCTGTGATACCTGTATGGTAATACCACGGTTACCTTGGTCTGTGGCAAGAAATCTGCCTCAGCAGCAGAATAAGATGCTCGGAAGGCCAAAACCTAGGCCTTAGACATACATGCAAGCATGCATGCACACACACACACGCTGGCAG
>NC_136940.1:9311719-9329219 GCF_949987615.1 Pollachius pollachius
CTAAATCTGTAATCTGGGCTTCCTTTGTCAGCAAGTATAGACTACATCCCCCATGAACTCCCAGCCAGAATAAACTACAGTAAATCTCAGTGAGTGCCACAGACAAAGGCAGAGACATCAGTTTGCCGAGCTATGTTGCAGCAAGAGAAAGAGAGAACAGAGAGAGAGAGAGAGAGACTTTTGACTTTTAAAATACTTTTATTCTATCACTCAGACATGTCATAAACCATCACAAACAATAATATTCTTTCCCTTTTTTTTTATATCAAACCAAACAAAAAATAACAAAGAAACGAAAACAGAAGGAAACAATCTGAAAACTTCAGTAAAAAAACTTGGACAGACTATTTAATTTAACTCTTATTGTACTTTGCAGTTTCTTAATGTGGTAATGCTTCAGCATATTAAGTTCCGGCATAGTGGCATTTTTTAAAGCCGCAGTAGAGGACATCAAAAACAAATTACAGTCAATGCTTACAAAAATAATCAATGTTTATTTTATGCTGAACCTTTGGGTCATCCCGGCATTTGCTTAGTCTAGCAATGGAATATACACACGTAATAAAATTCGGGCCTTTTGAGGAAATGTGTGTGTCCTTTACCTCCCGCATCAATCGCACAGCCACGTCCAAGTCCTGATACTGTGCATTCAGAATCATGAAAGTTTGCCCTCTGAAGCTTTCCACATGAACCAAATCCGGCACTTTAGAGCCAAGTAGAACGGCACAGTTTGTTTTCCATATCTGGACAGGAACCTTTCCACAATGTCATTGTCAGAACAAGCAGGTACATTTGAAAGAATAACCCTCTTGGAAGTGGAAGATAGGAGCAAAACTTGGACAAGTGAGTCTTTGATTATGAGTCCATCCTCAATCAATTTATCAGCATGGGCCATTTACGATGGCTTTGTTCATAGAGGAGGCTGATTGAATGATTTTCCCACCAACTACTCTGTGTACTGCGAGCAAAACATGGTCCACCGCTACCGAGGCATCCGGCACGCCCCTGCAGCCATGCCTGGCAGTGAGTCGGCCTTGGTTCCGACTCAATGCCGACTCACTGATAAACAAATGACCGGTAAACATGGGCAAAAACACTTATTAATGAAGCACTCTCAATCCGACCAACTCCGAGAGAGAGAGAGAGAGAGAGAGAGAGAGAGAGAGAGAGAGAGAGAGAGAGAGAGAAAGAGAGAGAGAATTATAGGAATATCACCAAGAAAACATGGGGTTCCATGAGAGAAGATCATTATTTATATGTGTACAAAGCGGTGACAGGGAGCAAAAACCCACTAAGAGCATATAACCAAGACTAAGAGGACTAAGATTCAGAGACAGGGGACGTGGAGATTGAGAGGAAGGAATTTTGGATGAAGGAGGGAGGACGATGTGACCTAAGCACTTCATCAAGTTCTTTGCGGGGGCCAACAACAACTTCTCTCTCTCTCTCTCTCTCTCTCTCTCTCTCTCTCTCTCTCTCTCTCTCTCTCTCTCTCTCTCTATCTCTCTATATCTCCCCCTCCCCCTGTACCTCCCAGCCCCCCACTTACTCTCTTTTTCTCTACACCCAACTAGCCACTCACTTTACATTTATCTTGCTCTCTCTCCTCCATCAACTCTCTCTCTCTCTCTCTAGCTTGCTTTCTCTTTCTCTCTCTCACCTCCACTCCTTTATTTTGTTCTCTACTCTTCATGCCTTCTCTCTGTCTCTCTCTCTCTCTGTCTCTCTGCCACATCTGGTGTGTGTTAAGGGTCGGGGTAACCGAGCCGCTGTTATGACACGTCTGACTGAGATACAGAGGATCAGAGAACACACACACACACACACACACACACACACACACACACACACACACAAACATGGCAGAGTGAGTGAGCGAGTGAGTGAACGAGCGACTGATTGTGTGTGTGTGTGTGTGTGTGTGTGTGTGTGTGTGTGTGTGTGTAGGTTTGTGTGTGTGTGTGTGTGTGTGTGCGCGTGTGTGTGTGCTAGTCTAAATTTCATATTTAGCTATCACAACATGTGTTTTCTTTTGTGCTTCCTGAATCACAGTGTATGTGTCATTCCTTACACACAAGTCAACCATTTGCAGAAATCAACTGGACTCTCAAGTGGAATTCTTAAAAGTTTTCCCCCTATAAACGTCGCCCGAGTAAAGTAATGATTCAGTCTACAAACATTCTGGATGAGGTTCCAGCTTCTCTGTGTTTTCTATTCATTACATTATTCACATAGTGTCTTCGTGCAACAACTATGTGTCTCTCTCATGTTGGCTTACATTGTTATTCTAAACTAATTTATTGTCCTTGTTAAGCACTTTGTATTTGTCTTTTGCACAATGCTGCTCCATTAATTAAGTTCAGTTTGATTCGATTTCTCTGGAAATTATTTTGTTGGAGATGCCTCATCATAGAAGACAGAGAGAGAATCAGAGGCACAGAATGAAAGAGAGAGGCAGAGAGAGAGAGAGGGAGGGAGAGAGAGAGAGAGAGAGAGAGAGAGAGAGAGAGAGAGAGAAACAGATCAGACATCGAGAGCCCATTGTTTAAATGTAACTGTCGCGTCTGTCAGCTGACCAGAGTTCAGGGTGAGGTTGGGTGGGCTAGGTCTGGGTGAGGGTGATGGTTTGTGAGTTGAGTTTAAGGCAATTGTTGGGGGTTAGGAGGGGCCGGGGTCAGGGGTCAGCAGACACCTCTGTGAAAGTGTTTAACTTCAGAACCTTCCAATGGATTTGCCGAGCGCTCATTCAGTGGCTCAGACCAGCATGTCATCCATCTTTCGTCGTCACGGAGACGACCCCCTGTACTCCACACCTGGATCGAGAAAAGGAGATAGGGGGGGGGCCTCTAAAGCCCTACTCTGCTTGAAGGCTCACCGGCAGGATTCACTGAAAAACGACAGGGCTGGGATGTTAGGAATAGTGTGTGTGTGGATGCGTTGTGTGTGTGTATGCGCTGTGTGTGTGTGTGTGTGTCCGTGTGTGCATGTGTATATGTACAAGTGTATGTCTGTATGTGAGTGGATGTGTGTGACTGTGTAAATGTATGCATTGACATGTGCATACAGACATTTTTGGAGTGGTATTTGCCGACAGAGCCACGATCTGATTGGCTGACGGATCCGTCGCAGCCTGAAAAGTTAAAATCTTCTCAACTTCTGAACGCAAGAGACGGAGCCAACGGAACGGACGCACCCACAATGCATTTCGGGATCGCCCCATGCAAAGTCAATGAGATCCATCAACGGACGGATGCAGTGGGCAAGGGGTGTAAGGACCCCATAAAGTGGTGCCTGTATTAAACAACAGCATTACATAGACTCTGTTGTGGGAAACACAGCGGCCCAGAGATCGAAGAGCATGACGTACACGTATATAAAACACACACACACAGGTAACTACATACACTCACACACGCACACACACACAAACACACACATATATTCATGTAAATACACATACACACGAAACACACAAACATGCACAAACACCACACACGTAAGCGTTAGAGTGAGCCTCCAGCACGTTCTTGAGGTGTGTCGACAACAGAGGAGCAGTGTGGGGAAGGATGTTGAGAGGCATGAAGGTGTGTGTGTGTGTGCGTGTGTGTGTTCATATTGATACAAATGGAGTAGACCAGAATGTGCAATGTCGACATGCACATCAAAATGTCTATGCTGTTGTTATAGGACAGGTGTTTATTTGTTTATTTATTATATTCAGGTTATTATATTCAGAGTTGTGCCTCTGGTTGGTCAGGAGTTATGTCCCAGGTCAATCCAGATCCAGAGAGAGCTGTGTCCCAGGTCAATCTAGATCCAGAGAGAGCTGTGTCCCAGGTCAATCTAGATCCAGAGAGAGCTGTGTCCCAGGTCAATCTAGATCCAGAGAGAGTTGTGTCCCAGGTCAATCTAGATCCAGAGAGAGCTGTGTCCCAGGTCAATCTAGATCCAGAGAGAGTTGTGTCCCAGGTCAATCTAGATCCAGAGAGAGCTGTGTCCCAGGTCAATCTAGATCCAATGAGAGTTGTTGTGTCTACAGAGGCTATAGATTGAGAGAGTCGGGTGTCACATCAGTCTGGATGGTCAGTGATTAACAGTGTAGTGTAACTGTCGGCGTTGACGTGTGTTTACTGGGTTGTACTAACAGAGCAGTCCCTGTCACCTTTGACCCCTGACCTTTCACTTTAGTAGATTTGGTTGAAAAGTAAAACACACACAATAAAAGAGAATACATTTATCTATATCTTCTCTGATATCCTACAAATATCAGAGGAGTAGAGGAGACTTAATCAAACATAATCTGAATGAACGAATGAATGAATTATGAAAGTGCTTTTCAGTTATATTATATCTATAATACACTTGCATATTACATTTATTATTGAGGATGTGTTCACTTGAGGATTGTGATGGAAATAAATATAAAACGTACAAATTATAATGCTTTTATATTTTTGCTATCATGATCATGAATTAATTAGGTTGTAATTATGTTAATCAGCGATTAAAACCCAGTACCTCAGAGCGCATTACATCTACCTGGAGAAAGATGTGTCCCCCCCCCAACTGTGTTAACCAATCAGAACAGAGCTAACCTCAGTCACCAATCAGCACCTCCGATCTCAAATTTATTCAATTAATCAAACAGTTTAAAAAGCATTGGTGGGAGGGCGGGCATCACACCTGGAGAGCAAGAGTCAATAACACACACATACACACAAACAAACACACACACACACACACACACACACACACACACACTCCTGCTGTGATGATACATTTTCTTCGGGGAGAGAGACGAGACACATGAATATGGGAGCAGAAGGTCCCTCTGAGAGCAGGGATTTATCCCAGGTCCAGTCAAAGGAAATACCTTGCCATGATTTGTGTCGAGCCCACTGATGGTCTTTACCTCTAATTTGCCAATCAGTGAGTCAATAAACTTAGGGAGGCGGGAGGGGGACTTTTACTTTGTAAACTGTAAATGTCCATGTCTTCCTCTCCTCTGTGAAGGGAAAGTGAGGGTTAAAAAAAGACACAGGCAGCTCATACAAGACACATCAATGATAGAGAAGAAGGGAATCAAACTGACATGTGTGGTCTGGCCGGGAACGTCTTCACCATGTCAAGCCAGGTCCCGGGGTGGCCTTTTCATCCCGTCGCCATGGTAACCAGACTGCCACCAGTGGCACTGAGGGTAATGAGCTGTCATTTCGGAGAGGGGAACCACAGGTATTTTTTTTGAGTGACAGACGAGCCAAGGTGAAGAAAAAGGTTAGGTTGCTTTTATGTCACGAAAAACCGGACTATGCGTGTGTGTGTGTGTGTGTGTGTGTGTGTGTGTGTCTGTGTGTGTGTGTGTGTGTGTAGCTGAAATGGTTGGGGAGGTGGTACTGACTGCATGCGTATGCCTGTTTGTGGGTGTTTGTACGTGTCTATTTATGTGGGTTTGTTGTATTATGTATTTTCTATGTGACATGAGCATTGCATGAGGATTCAGATGACATAATTGTATTACAAACGGATAGCATATTCTAGTTATTCAAATATATGTACATAATATACAAATCCGACATACAATTTAACATTAATCACATGTAACTTTACTGAAAGTTCTAAATATCTTCGCAAGATTTACGCCGGTATATATTTTGTTTCATTCTTCTTCTTTTTTTACTTTCACAGTAGGCTATAACTAAGGAGCCACACTTTTTATACTATTTGAAAATCTAACCATTTATAAACGTACAAATAAATGACAGGCCACCGTCAGAAAAATGACATTATCTGTTATGTCTGCTTTGTTGTCTCTGTCTGGGGTTGTTTCTCTCCAAGCTCAGCGGTTCTTTAAATAGTACCACGTCAGATCCGTAAGAACAACATCCGCACTGATATCCTGGAGGTAATACCGCGTGTTTTTCTTGAGTCAAAAGCTTTATTTTTGCTCACCGAACCCCCTGATAAAACCGAGTTTCCTGTGTGAAAGTAAAACTTGGCTGACGGCGATTAGCACGACAGAAAGAGCGTGGAAAAAAAAGCCGCTGCCTGTTTTAGTCTTAAGCCCCCCAGGTACTTCCTGTCGAAACGATTTGTCAGGATCGATTTTGTCATTTAATTTCCATTGGAAGACCTTAATGAACTGACCACATTAGTCTACACAATATGTGTCGAATCGACCAGTTTGCCTAGTTACCTCGGGCCCGCAGTACACCGTACTACATAAGACACATGGCCCCAGGTTTTTTTCTCCGTAATATACTATCCTTTGTACTTTTAACTGGCAAACACTTCAAGTCTGGCTCTGTTCAAATAAAGTAACCGCTCTTCACAACGTCATACAATAGACATACATGTTTGTCTGCCCTTGTAGCCTACTATTTGAACAAGCACAGACATACTGTCAGGTAATGTCGAGTTTCACGGCAACTGCTTAAATATCGAGTTTTTTTCCCAGGCTGAAATGAAGTAACGCATTGCACTTAGTTGACATTATAAATATGCCAGTATAAAGATGAGGTGCTCCTCCTTAAAGCAGTGATAGGGGGCAGTGTTCTCCTGTTCTACAGACAATCTCGCTCCCTCGCTCAAAGCATTGACCTATTAAAGAGGCAGGCGCTGTAATGGTAGGAAGATGCAGCTCCCGTTTGGCTCCAGGGTTACATGGGTCAGGCAGATGGTAGGTGGCCCGCCATGTAGTGTCTCATTTTAACGTTCAGTCAATAGGACACCATTATGTGTTCAACTTCATTAACCTCTCTGTTTACACTCACATGTCAATTTAAAGGGGCTAAAGGAGAATGAAAAACTTTAAGGGGAATTATATTATCTAAGCTGCCTGGGGACATTTGTTTGACTGTAGAATTAAGATACACAAGGGCTGAATTGTTGTCGTCTGTACTCATAGGAAACCTTAAGAGAGACGAACAACAAAAAATGTCTGAGTGTTTAAAAGGACGCTAAAGTATTATTGAGGACTTCTTGAGATCTGTGTGTGTCTCGCCACATTCAAGTGCCTACGTCTCCATCAAGCCCTCTTCTTCTGAAGAACGAAAGAAAGAAAGAAAGAAAGAAAGAAAGAAAGAAAGAAAGAAAGAAAGACGACATTCCATTTCAAGCATTGTGTAGGAATCATCATTAAGTATTTAAACGTGCTGTAAGCCATATTTATTTGTTTAACAAAAGTAGCTCTAGCCAACCCAACAAGTAGCTCTATATACCAATAGCCATCGCTGATATAGAGTGTTTGGTCAGTAACATTGCTCTTCCAGTCCCTCGGCGGTGCAGTAAACAAAATATAAATTCAGGTATCCCTTTCCCACTTTATCCAATCAGGAGACAGAACACGACAAAGAGGCGTGTTCACAGGCATGCAGCAGGATTTCAATGGCAGAACCAAACATGCCAAGGAAATTAAAACAATTGCTAAAGAAATGAAAGCTGCCCGATTTCAAGAAATGTTAACTTTTTCTATACATAAATGTTATATATTTATGTGTGTATTTATATATACATATGTTTTATATTTGTCCTGGTATGCCCAATGGCCAGTAAACTACTGTATTCATTCATTTATTCATTTATTTGTTTACCTATTGTATATGAAAACTACAAGATGGAGGATGTAACTACTAAAGGGCTGATCATGGTTCCACGTAGACGCAACGCAAGCACCACGCAGACGCTTTGACACAGTCTTGAACCTGTTTAGGTTATGCATCGGGTTTTATTGAGCGGAACAATCACAGCCCTTGCTGCTACGTCGCCTCGACGCAAGGTTACAATTTTTGGGAGGCGCACGTCAGGCCCTTGCGGTGGACGCAAGGAGGGTCCGCAAGAACGTATTGGGTCCGTAAACCCCCTTGCATTGCGTCAACGTGGAACCATAATCAGCACCTAACTCATAACCACAGACTCAAGTACCTGTGTGTTGTGGTGGTGACCAGAAGAGCCCTGCCTGTACACATGCCATCCATTGATGTTAACATTTTGCCTTCATCTTCCAGCTTTTATCTGTTTTACTCAAACCAGGGAAGAGATGACAAGAGGCTGATAAGACGGTGGTGTATTAGGTCGCTGTAAGGGTATTCGAAGTGGGAGCGTGTGTTTGATGTTGACATCAGGAAGGGGTTGGGGGTGTGTCGGTCTTGTGATGGGTCTCCTGTTGGAGGACATAGCCAACATCAAACAGCAACAACACATACACACACACACACACACACACACACACACACACACACACACGTGCATATACAGAGATGAATGCAATGTTCTATGATGTGCTTCAGTGAGTGTGTGTGTGTGTCTGTGTGCATGCGTTTGTGTGTGAGGGAGGGAATATCTATGTATACGTTTATATTATAAAATCTGAGATATTTTGTGTGACTACATATAAATAAGTGTGTGTTTATGTGTCTACATGTGTGTTTCCATGTTCATGGATATTCCCATGCATATTTCTGCATGGCGTGTGCATAATCATGGTTGTGTGTGCTATGTTTGTCTGTGTGTATTTTGTGCTGTCTAAAATATGTTTATTCTATACTGTGTAGTCTGTGCCGTGTATGTGTATTAAGTACTGTGTGTTGTGTCTGCATTCGGGTGTGGCGTTTATACAATGCCAAGCTCAATATAGTAACAACATTTCTAACCCCAAGGTCTATAATAGACGCCTCTGTCTGGTCTCTGGACCGGAGCCAGGATCCCAGCAGACAAGAGGTCTCTCTTCACCAGATGCCTAAGCAGAAGATCCCAGGATGAGGTGGCAGCGGAGCAGTACAGTCACTCAAATGGTGCCACCATAAATAACCGCTTTCATTGTGGTGAGTGCTTCTCTATCTATATTTCTCCTTAGTCCCTCCCCCCGGCACATAGCGCCTTCCCAGCCCGGCCTTTAAAATAGAAGTAGTCCCTAGACTGCCCTGGCAGTCACATGGCCACAACAGATAAGAGTGGAGCCATCTTTATGCGCTCTCGCTCGGGCTCCACTTGTTAAAGTTGGAGTTGTTGTCTAACGTTCAGCCTCTGTCCTTCAGCGACATAGCAAAGGGCCATATAAACCCTTCCACTCCGGTTCCCAGGTCTTTTCCCAGACTCAAAGACAGAACAGAAAGAATGAGAATAATGGGAAACGGATCTCCCTGTTCTCACTAATCAGAAGCAGAAACCAAGAGACCTAAATTGTGACTAGCGTATGGGACAGAGGAACAGTGAATTGTCATTTATGGGGTTTTCCCATTGAGGTTTTCCCTGTATCAGTGTCGTTTAAGGACTATTGTCTCTAACTTTTACTGTCAGATAGAATTATCCTCAAAAATAAGCAGTTTGTTCACTCACAGGAGCAGATTTCATACAACAATGCTAATAGTTATAATAGTTAGTTAGGATATTTAAATACTATATTAAAAGGAAAATATGTGTTTGTCAACTGAACAGAACTGAACTTTACTGCTCTAGAATAATAAGATGATTTGAAAAGCTGACACGCTACAGAGGCACTCTCTGGCCTATTAACTAGCTAGCTTATCAGCCTTCAAAGCTATTGCCTTAGAAGTGCAGTCAAAGTTTTCATTATTTTGTCATTAGCTATCTTGTTAGGTTTATTGAGTATACTAGGCTTTATTCTGAAATAACCAATATACAAATGTTTATAACTCTGAACACTAGCATGGTGAAGTCACTGCCAGTCTCAGTGTCGTGGCTAGTGGCTAAAAATGTGTTCTCTTGCTCTCAAGCTGAACAACAGCTAGCATGCAACACACATTTTCTGCCTAACAATTGCTAAATGTCTACCAAGTAAACCGAAGAGCTCAATTCCTCCCCTAATAAGCGGCAGCAACCGGCTGAACCCCTGGAATTGGCATGCCAGCGAACCGGCCGGTATCTGGCGCTGGAACTCTGTGTGAGGCCCCCTTCCCCCCGCCTCCTTCCCCCCTGTAATGAAAAGTGTTATGAATGTATGTGTCTTAATTCTGTTCTCTTTTTGTCTGTGGGTGGCAAACCGAAGGGGTGGGCCACACGGCAGGGGGGCATAGAGGGGGACAGAGGAGAGCAGGTCCAGTCGAACGCTGAGCCGCACTAAGCCGGTTTGTTGAGGTCACGTTAGCACCAATGGGGGATTAGGGTGGTTCAGATCAATGTCTGATTGGGATCTTTCTCCCGGCCATTGCCTCCCTCTGTCTGCGGAGAATGCGGCCAAAGCCGCGCGATTTGTACTTGGGGAGTAGAAAGGCTGCCCCCCCAAGCACGGGGGACAAAGACACACATTAGCTCAGTTTTGCCGTTTTATTCTGCATCAGCGGCCAGCCTCGCAGTCCAATGGATCAAACGCATGAAGACCTGACTGATGCTGCTCTCTCTCACACACACATGCTAGCTTACCCATGCGCACAAACGTCTGCATTTGAAAACATGCACATGCACACATGCAAGCACACTGAATGCTGCACTTTTTGCTTTTTTGTGCTTTAGGTTCATATGCCTTTGTGTCAGTGTGTGTTTGATTATTTGTTTGTGTGTGTGTGTATGTGTGTGTGTGTGTTTGTGTGTGTTGTGTTCATGACATTGTAAGGGAGCTGATGTGTGCATTCGTGTCTTCTCCCTCTTTTTATTTATTTCTCTTTCCACACATATTTGGGTGTTTGCCAAATGTCTGTAAACATTTATCCATCTGTGTGTTCATGTTAATCCCTCCTTTACGCCTGCAGCACAAACACACACACACACACACACACACACAAAGACACACACACACACACACACACACACACACACACACACGCAAACTCAAAATGTATTTAATAACGCTTTGGTTAAAAGCATTTTACAACAATACGATTATAATAATGAAAAAAATTACAGCACCCATTCTTATTAGTAAGCCTAGTAGCAGCATAAGTAGTACAAATAGAGTGGTGTTAATATAATTCTCATTAGGAGGAAATGTTATTAGCATCGGGTTCTGAAGGTCAGTTTTAAAGATAAGCTCAACCTAGCCTTCAGCCGAGGCCTAATTGTGTGAACTACAATTCCGAGAGCTGAGGCAAATGTTGTGTTTATCACTTCATCAGCTTACCATGGAGATGATCCAGTCCCAGAGCACTCTCAAACAAACATACCCCTCCATCATGAGCCACGGAGTCGTCCGCTTGGTCAACAGAACGCCTTATCTGCTTCCTCTTCTGCTCTGCTCGGAGCACGCGCTGTTGATCCCAAAATAAATGCCTCCGTGAGAGAGGTGTCCGTCACATAAGTGAGAGTGACTCCCACTCACGTCTCTGACACAGAGACGTGAAACACACTTTTGACCTCTGCAGGCTCAGGGAGGCACACCAACATACAGGGTGGAATCAGCACCTTAAAACAAAAGTATCTGTTCAGATCGCGGTGGTACATTTGTAAAATTGGTAAAAAGCTTACAAATATTATGCATTAATATTTGTGTTTTATTTTAAACATGTTGATTAGCAAACATTTAACAAACTGAAATGTGAACAGATAATGCAATAATATATAAATAATTAAATTCAATTCAGTTGTACTTGTATAGCCCTTAATCAAAGTTGTAGTCTCAAAGGGTTTAACAGGCCATATATGTATGACAGCCCCCTAGTCCCAGAAAAAACTCCCTTAATAAAAAGAAATCTTGAGAAGGAATGCTGAGAGGGGGGTCCCTCCTTCCAGGGATGGTAAGGAGTGTAATTGGTGCCATAATTGACATACATACAAGCAAACATTTGGAATCATTGTTAATAAAAAATATAAATAAATAGGGCCTATGGTGATAGGTTGCTGGCTGGTTAACCATTGCGGGAGTCCAGGCACAGCAACATGCCAGGCATCCAGTCACAGTCACCGCAACATGCCAGGCATCCAGTCGCAGTTCTGCAACACGCTAAAACAGTCAGAATCATGAATTTGATGGGGTAAGGTACAGAGAAAACATGTAGACAACTGCTATCTAGTGCCTAGATTAGATTAGGACTGCTAATCAGCAGCAGCGATCTCAGCAAGAGCAGCTGTGGCACCCCTAGCTGCCAAACAAAAGACTAAAGAGGTAGTTTTTGCTTTGAATATCTCAGCAGTCAGCTTCCCTAATTACAGGTGGCAGACTACTCCATAGATAGGGCACTAGATAGGAGAATGCTGTTTCCTGCTGATTTATCTTTTTATATTTTATATATATGTGGTGTTTGAAGTTTTGTGTCTTATCCAATTAATTACATGAGTCACTAAACTTCAAACACCCAAATAAAGGCCAAAAAGTGAATAAGATAAGTAGAAGTGATGGAAGAGAAGAAAAATGATAAAGAGGAGATACGTGCAAAGGAGATTCAGAGCTGAAGGCAGAACGTATAGATCAAGATTGTCTGTAGAGCAAATTAGGTTTCAACAGGATCGTGCACAGGCTCCTTACACATCCTTTTACTCTCTTCAAATAAGTATGTCAGGTTAAAAACTAGTTTGGCTCAGTTTTTAACATGTCAACAGGGGAACAAAGGGTTTCATTGGTTCTTATGGAAACTCATTTTCCACTGCCATACTTTAAGTTTTACTTTATTTAACCATAAAAAATAAAAGGGCTAGAGCTTTTTTAATGATTCTTGAGGGTCGATTAGGTAGTGTGCGGGGCTTAGACGCAGTGTGGTACGATGCGCTGCCCTGCCTCCACTTTTACGCACCCCAAGTAGTGTGTATTTTTGTGGGTGTGTCTGTATATGTACGTGTGTCTGTGTGTGGTTGTGTGTGATTGGGTCATAGGGTCAGGGTGTGTGTGTGTTTTGGTATGTGTCTGTGTGTATGTGTGCGATTGGGATTGTATGTGTGTGTATGCGTGTGATTTGGTGGGAGGGTCAGGGGGTTTGTGTGTGTTTACTCCCCCTGACCAGCTCCCGCCCATCAGGTTAGAATAGTCATTATTAAATGTTTGCCTACCAGCACCCTACTGGGGATGAATTCATCTAGGGTCAAAGGTCAGGGGGCCAACACACTTAAGTGGATTATATATATTTAACAGAATCAGCCCGCGTCTCCTGAAGCCGTTGGTACGATGCAGTGAACGATTATGTCAGTGTGACTGAGGACTACAGATTTTTATGTTGGTGTTTTATAACCTACTCATTGTATCATCATATTATAATATATAATATATCCCCTCAACCCAATAAATCAAACTGTATATAGCGCTCTTCATGCAACCTGCAATACAACAGAACAAGATAAACCCAATTTCCTCTCTTAGAACAATGCATTTCCTTTTATTTATAATAAAAGGAAATTTTATTATATGGAAAGAATTCATTCATTTGAGAGGATGAATTTAAGAAGATGACACATTAAGTGATTAGAAGAATAGCTTACATCATTCCAGCTACTACGTAAAACTTCTGAACTTTCTAGTATCGGCATTCTCCAAACCAAACTACACCTCTTACAAAATGTAAAATCAAGCCGACCGACCTGGCAAACCGTCCCACAGTGTTTGCCAACGGATCAACACTTTTTATTGTTGCTGGTAACGATAGCTACCTTTCATGAAACACACCTCTTGACCCTTGACCCTAAACCAGGGTAGTCTCCCCTGCCCTCCAACAGCTCAGATTAGGACGTTAAATCATAAATACTCATTAATTAACAATAATTGCCTCAGCTGGCAAACAGAATAAGATTGCTTTGAAATCACTTTCAAAACCCACATTTCAACTTTATTTATTTGAAAGTAACTTATGTATGTTATTTCCATTTTGTTCTTTATTTTGTTTTTTCTCCCTTTGCCTTTTTCTCTCTCTCGTTCTCTCGATTCCCTGTTCTTTAGGCGTTTGTGTTTGTATTACTGATGAGGTTTTTAGGCGTAACAAAAAATAACAGAGCGACTGGCAGCACCCATGGTTTGTGACCACGAGAGAGACGTTAAGAGAGTGAGAGAGAGAAAGAGACACATGGACATAGAGTGGGAGAGAGAGACATAGAGAGATAGAGCAAGAGAGACAGACAGAGAGGGAGACATGGGCATAGAGCGGGAGAGAGACATAGAGAAAGCGAGACAGACAGACAGACAGAGAGGGAGAGGGAGTGAGAGAGAGAGGCATGGACACAGAACGGGAGAGAGGTAGGGCCCAAGAGGTTCCTAGGCTCTGCAAACCACTTCAGCTCTCACTTGAATGCTCCTCTTTGGGCCTTTACTCACACAAGACACCCCCCCCCCTCTCCCCTCCCCTGCACCCTCCCACCCCAGACCCCAGAGACCATACGATTGAAATTCCTCCACTAGGCAAGACCCCCGCCCTCTCGCCCCTGTGCTCGGCACACACTGAGGGGCGTTCTAAACGCATTAACACCAAATCAATGGCAAACAGTGCAGGGGAGGTGGGGGTAAGATCGCCTTAGCAACATAATCTATACTGGCTGACAGGGAGGGAAGGTGGGGGAATCCCACGCACACACACATACACACAAAACGGAGCCCGCGGACGGCAACAAAAACCCAAAATGAACACAGAAGAAACTGTTCCCTTTTTCTCCCACAGAACAATCTTCTACACTAAATCCTCTCCTCTACTCTCTCGCTCCCTCCTCCCCTTGCCCCCTCTCCTCCTCGTCTCCCCCCTCCCCTCTTCCACCACCAGAGTAGGGCTGTGCTGGGCTGGCTGACCAGCCTGTTTGGATGAAGAAGTAGAAGCGCATGTTGAACAGGGGGTAAAGAGGTTGGTCATGGTGAGGATGAAGGGGAAGATGAAGAAGATATTGATAGAAATAGATAATGATGATGATATACGTTAAAGAAATTGATAATTTAGCTGCCGATTAAGGATGATTATTTTTACCCAACAGGACTCATCATAATCCAGCCCATGCCAGTGAGCAAGGTCATACCATAGTTGTGTGTGTATTAGTGTGCATGCGTTTGGCTGTGTCAGTGTGTGTGTGTGTGTGTGTGCCTCAGTGTGTGTATCTCAGAGTGCAGCAGGGTAATTAGCCAGGGGCAGATCTGTGTCCACCAGCAGGCTGTGAGGACCTATGGCCTCGCCGACACGATCTGCCTATTGAGGGCCGAGCCGGCTTTAATTAGGAGGTCATTAACAGCCAACCACCTCTCGCCATGTGACCACACAATGCCCACCCGCTCACGCCCACCTGCCACAAGATCCAGACTTAGACACACACACACACACACACACACACACACACACACACACACACACACACACACACACACACACCTCCTCTCAAAGTGGTTGGAACTGGACCTACACACACACACCCATACAAACCTGTCCTCAGTTCAACTTTCATCACTGGGGACTAGAAACTCAACTTAACAGAGCTTGATAGGAGTACATCATGATCAACAATATATTTTATACATACCTGAGATATATGGAGAAGAGATAGAGGGGAATAGAGTGGACTAAAGAGTAAAGGATTGTTGCATTTCCAACTGTCACTTCAAGAAACAGCCGACCATGAGAAGAAAATGTCCCAATCTATTACCGAGCAAACGTGACAGGGGAAAGGGTAAACGAACAATTTGGAAGAAAAGAGGAAGAAAGAGTGAAAGAAGGAAGGGAAGGAAGAAAGAGAGTGTTGCCAGAAAGAGTCTAAAGTGGGTCTAAAGTGAGATAGAGTGAGTTTAAAGGTGGGGAAAAGGGACGTGACAACAGAGAGAGAGCCAGGGGAAGAGAAAGAGTGATTCCTCGGCCCTTTTGATTCCGCGCCCTGATTTCACACTCGCCACAAAGACCTTTGGGGACGTTTCATCCTTTTCACGTTTCCTCGCCATTTATGCACCGTTTATTCTGTGAGCCGTGGTGTGCCCTGCGAAGGAGGTGGGTGGGGGGGGGGGGGGGGGAGTCAGGAGCAAGACAGCGAGGGAGAGAGAGAGGAGTCATCCCCCCCATTCACAGCTTTATAAATCACCCCAGCATGCGCCCACCGTGGCCAATCGGCCAATTACACCCCCCCGACACACCGGGGCTGATAAAGAAGGCGTCGGACAATGGGATCACAGCCCAGATAAACGACCCTTTAATGGAGTCCACCACAAAACAGGCCGGACCCCGCAGCCCACTTACGTATTCCATCACTCCACCGGCCCCGCGCTTCCTCTAGCTCAACTGCTGCAGCTGGGGCTGGGTGGGGGGGGGGGGGGGGGGGGGGGGGGGAGAAAAAGGACTGGGTGCTGTGGCATGGTGGAGCTCCATTCCCCCCCCCCCCTCTCAACAGCCCAGCTCCTCCACCACCAGAGGCCCCTTTCAGACTTCTGGCTGAACAAAAGCATCTGTTGCCATACTGTGGCGTTCAGAATAACACCCCCCTCCTCACCCGTCCCGACGTCAGCCCACGCACCCTCCTCGACCGTACACGCAGACACACGCACGCACGTATATTATACACACATGATATACTTGCATACAAACACAAACGCACACACACACACACACACACCCACCCCTCCAGTACACACATACACGTCTGACTCTCCAGTAAACAAACACACAGACCCATTGTGTACACACAGACACGCACACACACACACACAAATATTCCAAGGCGAGGATGAGGATCCCACAGAGAGAGTGATGAAGAGTCCATATTCTCACCTTGTGGCACCGCCTTTGTCCCCCTCCCTCTCTCCCCTGATCCCTCTCTCCCTCCCTCCCTCCTCCCTCCCGCACTAAGAGATTCACTATCCATCTTCATGTCCATGGGACAAACAAGGGAGAGAGACAGAGAGAGTGTGAGAGAGAGAGAGAGTGAAAGAGAGAGAAAGACAGAGAGACAGAAAGATAGACACACAGAGAGCATGAAAGAGACAACAAGAGAAAGACAGAGAGAGAGAGAAAGAGAGAGAGAGAGTGAGAGAGAGAGAGCAGCTGCATGGTGGTCCAACCCTCTACCTTTGAAGGGTCATTTATGTCTCTCTCTCTCTATCTCTCTATCACTTTCTCGTCTATCCCATGGATTTCCGTGATTCCAAAACACAAACAACCCACTCAGCCTCCTCATCCTGAGGACCCCCCACCCACCCTCACCCCCCAGAGAGAGAGAAAGAGGGAGAGGGGTGAAGATAGGGATGAGGTAGACAGAGAGAAAGAGATTGACAATATATTGTACTGTTATTATTTGAGGAATGTCGTCTACTTGAATGATTATGCACATTTTGGGTTATATCTTCATTGTTGGATGCACTTATTGTAAGTGTCAATGTAATGTTGTGTAATGGAAAAGGTACGAGAGAGAGGGATTCAAGGATTCGTGTTGTATTATAATAAAATGAAAACAGGTCTATCAATGTTTCAAACTGGGTCATTTTTTGCTTGACTCATAAGCCTACAAGGTTGCTGATGTAATGTAGAATAGCTTCATAGCAAACATTTTTTAAAAAACATTTACAAATATTGTTTAACTAACAAAGAATCTTCTAAATTACAGCACATTTCCCTTTTGCATGTATTGCATGTATGACAAAATAGTATATTGCAACAGAAACCAAGCAATAATTAGT
>NC_136940.1:9331719-9356719 GCF_949987615.1 Pollachius pollachius
GCACATGCATAAACACACATTCTCCACGCACACATAGACACACGCACACGGCAGGTGCAGTAAAGCCTGTGCACGTGCAGACACATCAACACGCTTCACTTGATGCTTCATGATTCACTGCAACAGGCAGGTGAGGGAGGGGGTGAGTTAGGGTGTAAGTGGGAGGAGGGTTATAAGCACTGCCGTCTGCATACAAATCGACCCCAGCCCGTCCTCCCTCTCTCTCTCATCCCAAACACACACACACACACACACACACACACACACACACACACACACACACACCGACAGCCGACAGACCATTTGTGTGTGTTTAGGGGCTAGATCAGGCAGGGGATGATGCTCAGTCATGACCTCGTCTGTCTAAGGATGAGTTTGGCTGCAGCTGTCCCAACCGCCTCGGCTAACGTTTAACTCGCGAAATATGTGGGAAAACGATGTATTTGGAGCACTTGTTTGAAGGGTAAAAAACACTGGTTTAAACTGGATGTGTAACACTTGTTTGATTTCTTTGTTTCTCTGCTCTGCAGCAAGTCCTGGGAATGCTGCGGTAGATCCTTTTTAAAACATTTTTTGATCAATAAAGTTGTGACATTTATTTTTTGTATTAACTGAGGAGTAAGCAATAATGGAAGATTGATTCAAACTTTGTGTATTAAGTACTCAACTTGTATCAGAACACAAGAATATATACATTTTGATAGGGTGGATTCTAAACCGATATATTCTGGGAAAGTAGCTTCTGTCGATTCTATGAGATAATGTAAACAAGTAACGCTATGTTCTGTCTTTGATCTCCCGAGCACGCTCGGAGAGAAGAACATTCTCGAAGCAGCTGCCCACCGAGGGCCAGTTCCTTCATATGATGTCATCAACGAGCCGGGCAAACAAAGATGTGCCTGTCGGATAATAATAATCAGCCCAGAGTTCACAGCACTTCACCAGCAGTGCCAATGGATAATAGAGTGTAGGGTTAGGGTAAGGTTAGTGTGTGTGTTTGGTGCCTGCTCCCCAATCCAATCCCCATGGGTTTATCTTATTTACATAATTGATTTATGTATGGGTTCAACTAAACATGAATGTTCATATCATTTATTTATTATTTATCAATTATTATTTATTAGTTTATTTATTTATTTATTTATCTATTTGATGCAAACTCAATTTTTAGCAGTTTTCAAATGGGAATCCTGGTATGCCTTCATAAAAATATGTTTATTCATTTATTTTAGATAAATAGAATTACAAAAGGATGCATTTAATTCTCTGTCCTATTGATCTACAATTAAAATGAAATCGTATATACTACTCAACACTACTAAAATGGTAAGGCCTACTGATTGCGACGGGTGATGTAGGAGCATGCCACCTCATGCCCTTGCTCTACGTTCTTCTGTTTTACTGGATCGCCAACTCTGCCTTGCTCTGCTGTAAGTAACCAAGAGCTCAAATGTCTTTCGCATAACGGACAACAAATGATGCGGATAAATGCTGGATGTCAGAGCAATGGTGTGTGCTCTTGTGTGTGTGAGAAAATCTCAAGCTAGGGGTTACCGAGACAGGCCGGCTGCCTATGAAGAGATACAAGGACGATAATGTGCCAAGAAAGTGACAGTAAACGAACCCCAAGCTTTTGTCATTAGAGGGGAATAGGAGCGCAGGAAGAGGAGACTATTCGAGACTGAAAAATAAATATAAAATGGCTGTACGCCTAAGTGCCAACGGCTTTGAGGATAATACGGTACAGAGGAAGATGGGAATAATCGGCTCGCTCTTCATCAACTTAACAAGCTCCGAGTTTTGATGCGCCGTTTCACATGCCGCTGACACGTCGAATTTTCCCCGACATTTTCAGTAAAGTCTCACGCTGATCGTAATGTTTGGGAAAGTTATTCGTATGTGGGGGTGGGGGGAGGTTCTGCAATATACAGGCAGTTGTGGGGGGGGGGGGGGGTGTTCTACAGTATACAGGAAGTTGTATGGGGGGGGGTGTTCTACAGTATACAGGAAGTTGCAGTGTGTGTCGGAGGCGTGTCAACCCTAACTAGCTGGAAAAAATATCTCCATAAAAAACACTGAAGTCCAAAATTCACACCTAATCCCAGGGGAGGGCCGTTGATTTGGACAATAAATCTTAAAGGTTCTTTGTTTATTTCATCTGGTTTAAGGTCTTCGGAGTGCCCACCTGCTCCTCTATATCTTTGCATCGAGAAAAAGCAGCATTTGAGAAAAATCAAAATAAATAATGTTAATTTAAATGGCTGCAATGGTCGGGCTGTTGGTTTAGTGGGATGCAGATTACGGCGGGCGCTGGTTTAAAGAGGTGGTTCACTAAGAACAGCCCAGGACAAAAGAGAGAGAGCCGGGCCACACATTCCAGCCCCATTCCGCTTCAGCACACAAGCTCAATCCCTCGGATTTCCCCTTTCAACGCTCCGAAATGGCGACTGTGTCACCTTCTCTTAGCAGAGAGAGAGAGAGAGAGAGAGAGAGAGAGAGAGAGAGAAGAGTCCTCTCTCTCTCGCTCTCTCTTGTGTGTCTCACAGGAAGTCATATTCTCTGTGTTGGAGAGGACGGGAGGGATGAGAACCTGTCACATTAAGGCCTCACCGCAGGGGGCTTGGACCACCGCACCATTTATAGAAACAACTCTATTAAATGACTGATTAGCTGCTCTGTGTGTGTTTGAGGGGATGGGGGGGGGGGGGACTGTGTGTGTGTGTGTGTGTGTGTGTGTGTGTGTGTGTGTGAGAGAGAGCATGACAATAGGCTTTTACAGGTACATTTCTACTATGTACTGTGACTGCAAGGTAGCAAGCGGGTTGTTCTGTGGAAACATTATGACATCTATGAAAAACAAAATAACTATGGTCATTATTTATTTCACTTACATTCACCATTCATCCAACCATTCAGTGAACTAACAAAGCATGTTACTGAAAAAATAATAAAAGGTAATAAAATGGGTTGAAATTATAAAGACATCCATAGAATATAAAAGGCTGACATCATGTCATAAGACGCAAGGTAACTAAACTATCCCACGCATGGCCTGGGTTCCCTGGGTGTCCCCGTTTGCGTAATTCCTACCCCTTGTTAAATACTGATTATGTTCAGCTGTGTTCTTGTCATTAAGATCCTTGTCCCTTGTTCTCAGCTTGTTTTGCTTCGGTCTGTGTGTATGCATGTGTAATGGCCTCACAAACAGATCATTTTGGTTTAACTGCCTTCTCATCAATTTAAGCGTAATATGCTTTTGTTAATCCTTCCTCTCAAATGTATCTCTGTGATTCAGATTTGTTTTGTTTCTTGTTCTTGTGTTGTTGTTTCCCTTGATAAGCGGTTTGCTTTAGTATTTTTGTATGAAAAGCTGTATGTAAATAAAGCTTGACTGATTGATTCTGGTAGGACTAGGGTGTCCAGTTGAAAGGTCTCCAGCCCTCTAAGAAGAGTCTTCCCATGTCTTAACCAGATTCAAATCATGTAAATGTTGTCCATCAATTGGCCGACCATTAGCAGAACCAACTCCAACCCAACTCCCAGCCCCCTCCCCATCGCCCTGTCCGAAAAGCGTTCGGAACAGACAAAGACTGATGAAGACTCTTATTAAACAACTCTAGATCTGAGGTCTATTTGTCAGCTCAAGCAAGAAGAGATTGAGATAAGGGCTGGTTTAGAGGGGAGGAAGGGGGGGGCGTCTCGTTTAGCAGGCCTGTAATGTTATCTGCTTATTCTGTCGGAAATAACAGAGCAGGCTCCGGAGTGGGCCGAGGCCTAACCCTAATAAGCTATATTAATAATAACAACAATAATAGTGAGGAAAAACACCCCACTTCAGCCGCAGCGACAACACGCCACAGCCATCGACCACCGTTTAAATCGTTTCCTACACTCCTTCATTGTGTGCGCTATTAAGAAGAGTGCAGACGTGTGTGCATATGTAAGTGTGTGAGTGTGTGTGTATGTGTGTGTGTGTGTGAGTGTGTATGTGTGTGTGTGTGTGTGTGTGTGTGTGTGTGTGTGTGTGAGTGTGTGTGTGTGTGTGTGTGTGTGTGTGTGTGTGTGTGTGTGTGTGAGAGAGCGTTTGTGGGGACATCCAGACGCTCCTCAGCACACTCTTCAGTCTGGAGTGTCTGGGCTGAGAGATGGTGTGTGTGTGTGTGTGTGTGTGTGTGTGTGTGTGTGTGTGTGTGTTTTCTGTGTGGGTGCATGTGTGCTTGTGTGTGTTTGTGCATATGTGTGTGTCTGTATGTTAGTGTGTTTGTTTGTGTGTGTGTGTGTGTGTGTGTGTGTGTGTGTGTGTGTGTGTGTGTGTGTGTGTGTGTGTGTGTGTGTGTGTGCGCGTGTGTGTGTGAGACAAACACTCTCTCGCTCTAATTAGAGGGAGCCGGGTGCAGGTTGGCTCTATAGGCTGTCCACAGGGCCGGCGCAGCCTTTGTCTCCCGGGGCCCTTGTCTTTGGCCCCCAGGAGCCCACGGCTACTTCTCTAAAGGACTAAAAGACAACAAGACTCACTACGCTGTTGTCCGTCCTCGGACAGAGAAAACAGTTCAGCGTTTTGTGCTTGTTCCCCTAATTCCATTCTAACCAGAGAGAGATTCTAGTTTTATTTCCAAGAGGGGAAAACCAGAGAATACTAATGCTCAAGAGATTACTAATTCAGTAGGTGTTTTTATTCTCCAGTAGCTGTTTGTTGAGATGTAAACGTTGCATCATGGATCTTAAACAGGAGTGGGGGAGGGGGGTTGAAGGGACCAAATCAACGTGCTGTGACTCGCCGCGGTCTTTTGTTTACTTCGCTAAGTCGTCACGGCGCCTTACCGCGGAATTATTTTCAACTCATTTTTGCATAGAAATCTAATTATTCACTGTGATATAAATTAGATTCCACATTCAGGGGGCTGGGGGGGGGGGGGGGGGGGGGGGGGAGCCTGTGTGTGGACCCCTGACTCTTGCAGGGTCCATTCAGACCGCCAACCTCTTTCTCTCCCTCTCTCTCTCCCTCTCTCTCTCTTTTCTCCGGACACCCCCGAGATGGAGAGTGGCCACTGCAGCTGCTATTCAGCGCTGAACAGATAATTGTTAATGAAAAGTCATTGCGGTGGTATTATGTTGTCCACGGGATCATTGTTCACGTCCCCCTCCGTCGGCCATTGAAGAACCAGAGCAGGGAGGACCAGAGTGTTTCCTTTGAGTTTTGGTATTCAAGATGTGTTGCCTGGTAACTGATAAAGGGGGCAAATCATGCACTGTATTGGCCAAGATGGGCTGCAGACTGGCCCCTGGGCCACAATGGCACGTTTGTAAAAAGGCGTTGAAACAAGTTAATGACGCTTGTTCAACAGAGCCGTAATGGTCTTCTTCACGGTGGACTACGGCCTGAGAAGGCGGCTGAATGAGGGGAGCTCGCATAAGGATCACGCTCTGACACGGTGGTGTGTGTTTAGCGCACACTCACATGTAGATTCACAGACACATGCATGAATACACACATACACATGCATGTAGACACACATACACATGTAGATTCAGACACACACACATGCATGATTACAACAACACACAGACAAAGAATTAAACACATAGACACACGCACATGTCGATTCACGCACACACAAACACACACATGTAAATTGAAATACCCAATACGACTCTCACACACGTATGTATATTCACACGCACACACACGCACACACACGTAGATTTACATGCACACAAAACACATACACACATATGTAGATTTAGATACACATGTAGACACACACACATGGATTTACACACCCATAAACACTACCATATGTAGATTTACAAAAACGCACATGTAGATTCACACACACAAACACGTGAATTTACCTATACATGTGGAAACACACACACGAAGATTCACATACACAAACAAACACTTTTTTCTCTGAAATACAAACTTTAAATGCCAAAGTACACAATAATATACACACTCTGGAAGACATGCTCCTGCCAAATTACAACCTATTAGGTAATACTGATATGAAGATATTACCAATCTTAAATATTAATCAGTTATGTCAACGTATGTTTTATTTTATTGATATTTGTACAAATCATTATTCAGAATAAATTAATTGTTTGCTGTTAAACCAGTAGTACGTTTTATAATGGACCCATTTGTTGAGCGGGCTTCCTAGCCGAAGCTCACAAAAGTGTACAGTCCCGTCAACCCGAGCAGAAGAAAGAGAATCAAAAGATTTCCCTCCCCTAAATGGTCTTATTTTCCCCTTGAATTATGAAAGTAAGGGTAAGGTAACAGTCTGTGCTCGGTACCCGACGGACTAATGCTTCCTAAATCCTTCCACGTGCCTCTACTAGTCCCTGCAATTAGGCCTCATTAAAGCCTCATGAAGAGCCTCGTTTGGCGGATTACTTAATTGACAGAAATTGTATCGTGCAGTCCTATTATGGAAAAATTATATTAGACGTAGGACGGTGTGATGAGGGCGCGCGCCGTGCATCATTCCGCATGGGTTGCTTCTCTCTCTCTCTCTCTCTCTCTCTCTCTCTCTCTTCTCTTACACACACACACACACACACACACACACACACACACACACACACACACATACACACAACCTCTCTCTCTCTGTCTGTCTCGCTTTCGGAACAGTTATTCGCACCATAACAGCTCAGCGCGTCTCACTGTCAAGCGCCGTGTTCATGTTATTAGAACAATTACACTCTCTGTGACAGCCCTGTTTGTCTGCAGCATCACTAGAGAGCGAGCAGCTCTCCTGCATAACAAGCACTTAAACTCTCATGAGTACACCGGTCGTGGTATCGGCATGTTTGCCACTCAGGGAAAATATTTAAAAGTGTTGGTTTTTAATATTAAAATCATCAAAAAGTCGATCCATTATCAAAATGAGTCTGAAGTGAATTCAAGGAAGTGTAGTGAAGTGCCTGAGGAAGATTGAGGTGACAAATAATTAGTGTGCTACTTTTTAGGCCTCAGAACAGCCAAAAGATAAGATGCAAGCCCACCTAATCGTTTAGCACCTCAAACTTTGCACCTTAACATTTTTTTTGCAAAAGCTGCAGACGGCGCGCGCTCCGGTGCCCCCCCTTCCCCCCAGCCACCGTCTGAAGGCTCGAGGCGTTACTTAACAGATGAAAGCAGCGCGCGGACCGACTGGTGACCCGTCCGCGGATCAAACCCACTAATTATTGTCACAAGACGCGGGATTAACGCATATCTGGAATAGCTGCGTGTTTACCGTTCGCAGACTCACCCATAATAAACACTTTCTAATGGTTTGCTAATCGCTATCAAATAGCAGAAACTCGGACTCAGCCGCAGTTCATAATTCTTTAATTGCTCGGTGGTGTGAAACCTAAACTTAAGCGTGATTAGCTACGTCTTTAATTGGTCCGCTAATTGGTCACCTGGGCGATCTGGTATACGTGAAATGCAGGAAGGTTTAGGATAGGACATAAGACATTTTGATGAAAAAGAAAAAGAAAGGAAAAGATCTTCCGGGAATTAAGTAGAATCTGTGGAATACTTGGGCCTAATAAATATATATATATTTAATATAATTATATATTGACCTATCTTCTATACAATATCTTCTTTGTGAGGCTGTGCACTCTAAAGGTCATTTGATTTCATGATTAACTGGTCTACTTGTCTAAAACCAGTCTTAATAATTCTCATGATGGTTAATGCACATGGCTCATCCATTCCACTTTTTCTATCCTAGGCTAGGTATTGTGGGCTCATGGTTTTGTATATGTCGGACATGTATGTATACATGTGTTGTGTTGTGTGTATGTATGCTGGCTGCTGGAACACCTACATTTCTCAGCTGAGATGAATAAAGTATATCTTATCTTATCCTATCTTACGGTGGAAGTTTTTATAATAAATGTACAAATATTTATTACATTGAAATAACCTTTTACGAGACTTATTTTAACTAATCCATAAATGGTTTATATGTTTTTTCCTCTTTGTATTTTATTAGCCTGTATATTATATTCATACTTAATGCTTGGCCAAAATAAAGTTTTTTAATAAACCTTAAATGTGTCCAGCAATACTTTGCCAGACTCCACCAGTGCCCTTGCTTGTGGAGTTAAAGCCGCTAATCTAAAAATTGAGAGTTGGGGGGACGTCACGTGGTGTGGGTCGTCCGGCTGCGTAAACCCTCGGAGACGGGAACGCACGTGGATGACGCTGAAGGGCCAGCCCTCCTCGAGGTCCCCTTTTGTTGAGCCGTCAACATAAGCACCTTTTCACATCCCGAGGCGCTCACAGAAAACCTCTATCCTTTTGCGCGAGGACCGAAATACACACAACTCATCCCCAGCGCCAACACAACACACACACCACCATCACCATGTCGAGGTCCTTCTACGTCGACTCTTTGATCATCAAGGATACCGTGCGCCCCGCACCGGTGGAGCATCCGGTGCGAGACTTCCTCATCCCCGTCAGCATGCATTCCACGAGCATGCTGGGTGTCAGCGCGCCCGTCTGCCCGTCTAGGAAGAGTGGGACCTTCTGCGTGTGTCCCATGTGCGTCACGTCCCACATCCACTCATCGCGCAGCGGCATCCCCGGTCTTAAAAGTCAGTTTCCCGGCGCGGAGGCACAGTACTGCCACAGGATTGGCCACCATCCGTCCTCCGCTCTTACGCACCCGGGACAGACACCTGTCTGCACTCCCACCTACAGCGTCACAGATCCCCGGAGGTACCACTGCCTCTCCATAGGTAAGAAGATTTTCCAAAGTTGACCCTAATTCCAAACTTTAAAAAAATGAATTGCCTTGTTTAGATTTTGTTTTTTACATTTTGAAAGTGAATCAAACTTTGGGGATGTTTTACGCAAAATTACGCAAAACATAATTTAGTGTCCGTTTTATAGTGTTATGTTTACAATGTTTCCATCGTGAAGGCAAACCCTTAATGTTTCAATGTTTCTGTCCACAGCCGCGTCCGAGAGCAGCCACATCCAGAACGGCAAGAGGATGCGCACGGCGTTCACGAGCACGCAGCTTCTGGAGCTGGAGCGCGAGTTTTCTACCAACATGTATCTCTCGAGACTGCGCAGAATCGAGATCGCCACCTATTTGAGCTTGTCGGAGAAGCAGGTGAAGATCTGGTTCCAGAACCGCAGGGTGAAGCACAAGAAGGAAGGCAAGGGCACCCAGAGGGGTGTCCACGGGGGCTGCAAGTGCGCCAGCAGCAGCACCCACACAGACTACCCGAGGTCGGAGGACGAGGGGTCCCTGTCCCCGGCCTCCACCTCGGAGGAGAAGGAGGAGGTGTCCCCGATCTGATAGCCGGGATAGATTCACTCTTGGCAGCACTTAGTGACAATTCCCCCCGTGTATCCTCCTTGGAGCGTTATAAAGAAAAAAACACTGCGTCCACCCCATCTCCGCGCCCCATGAACTTGCTGCGTTAACTAAAATAAAGAGTACAACTATTTGTAGTTGTACGAGTTGTGTACACGTTTCCCGTGGCCCTACTGTACACCAGTGCACTGTTTATCCGTTTGAAATGTATCACGTGTGTATATTAAATACCCAAGATGAAGTACCTGCCTGCCTGCCCACCCGCCGTGTTTTAAACCTTGACTGGAGACACACCTGAGCTGTATCGCGAGATCTGCCCGAGCATCCAACTGGCAAATGTGAGATATTAACGGAATCCCACGCGCGTCATCAGTGAGGTTGTGTGGTGCAATGCAACCCATGGTAATAGAATAGTCCTTTTGTGAATTTGTAAAATATGTATATTTATTTAAATAAAAACTTGTGTGTTCATACCTTTACATTGCGTTTTGCACTGCACGATTTTTCTTTAATTTGAATGATAAATGATGCAAATATACAATATACAAAAACAGTTTTCCTTTAGAAAGTGGGTAGTAAAACCGTTTATCTTTTTAACCTCTATCATCATCACTCTCTATATCTATCTATCGGTTATCTGTTCATCTATCAATCTATTTATCTAAACCATAGATATCAATTATATATCTATCTTCCTATCCATACTATCAATAATTCAACATGTCTTATCTAAGTATATACCATACATTTAAAAAATGTAAGACATTTCTGTAAGCTTCGATGAAAGTGGTTTAAAAAAAGTAATTCATTATTTGTATTATTATTATTATTATTATTATTATTATTATTATTATTATTATTATTATTATTATTATTATTATTATTATTCCTTAAATTCTTTTAAAGTCCAGAAGTATTTAAATATGAGCTGATCCTATGATCTCCAGGAGATATATAAGCCTATGTATCCTATAATAAGTAGTCCAATAGCATTTTCCTTCTCACTTAAAAGTGTCGTTTCAAAACATCAGTCGATTTATTTAACATTCATGTGACACCTGACGTTTCATATATCTTACGTTTAGACCGACTTGATCTTTAAGGGTAGTAATAATTTGTCCGCGTATATGGGCCATTTGAATGTGAAACGAGTGTATAAAAGCTTTATGACGACTATAGTTGTAGGCCTGGGTTCTCCTGAATCCTGACCACAAAAGGCTACCCGATCGCGCCCCTGGTGCACGGCCAATAGCCCATTAATGTTCGCTTTTCAAGAGATTTTGGTTGTCCAAAGCGAGTTTAATTGCGGTTTCGGTCCCACGTTGGTTGATTATTTCTTCAGAACCACAGAACAAGGATATATAGAACTGTGCAAAGGCTTTGACATGTTAGATTGTGCTGCCTTGGGACTCGTATTTAGCCCGGGACCCCCGACGGCTCTGGGCTCACAGGGCTTTGAAGAGGCAGCCCCGGGGTTCCTCCGAGTCCCAGAGAACGATTTAGTCACTGTTTCATTAGGCCCTATTTGAACCTTTCAACTTATGGTAAATTAAGGGGGCATGGCGAGAAAAATGGAATAGACTCCAAGGAGGGATTACGTAGGAGGGGCCATTGGAAATTAGCTAACGGTTAATTTAACGCGTTTCTGTCAAAGTTTGGGATACATTCCTAATTGAGAGGGGAAGCAGGTGAAGTCTTAGTCCAGCGTGGACCTATTCATGGCGGGAATAAATGGTGCCTATTCACGTCCCGCTGGTGATCATATATTATTGGGCGAAAGCCACCTAATGAATATATATTGTAGTTCTTATTAATCGAATTAAACGTCACCACCTCGCAGGTGTGCACGTGAAAGACCAGCAGAACAATTAAAAACGCTTCAACAATGGAGTTGGTGAAAGTAAAAAAAAAAGTTTAAAAAAAACAGCCCCCCCCCCCCCCTAACCCTTACCCCCTTTCCATGGACCCACTGGCAGTGACCCCGAGCCGCCGGGGCACCGAATATAGACAGAGGCTTCTTTTCTTGTCGAATCCACCCGGCCCATACCGAGAATGGGGCGAATTGAACTGTCTTATCTCCAAGATCCATATAGCCAGGGAGTCCAACAGTTCAGGTGAGGGCTTTTCGGCACGTAGCCTATATAATTTGACAGTTGCCGTGAGGGTCCGTTAATACCTAGACTCCATGATCAATACATTCTGCAGATCGACATCACTCCGGAGAGGTCGGGCCATGGCTATTCCATTGAAAGTGTGGCAATTACGCATGACAAAGGACAATTAATAAGCGCGCGCCTTTCAGACTATTGCAGCTGCTGTTTCATGGGGAGAAGCGCTCAAGTGCCAATGTGGAAAAGAGAGGGAGGGATAGGGTGAGAGAGAGAGAGAGAGAGAGAGAGAGAGAGAGAGAGAGAGAGAGAGAGATGGGGAGAGGCGGAGGGGGGGAGAGAACCCCTGGTTCGGTAATGAAACTACAAGCGACATTTTCTCCTCAACTTCGACATGCCCTGACGTCTAAATCCGTCATGAATCCTTAACTCATTCTGTGCTTTATTCATGGGGGGGGGGGGGGGGGGGAATTAATCTGGACACGCGCCCCTTTACCCTGTCTTTCACCCGACTCCTGGGAGCCGGTTAAACACGACATAACACGACACGACATAACACTCAGATTTTATGGTCTCCCTAAGTTCCGCCCACTTGTTGAATTCCTGGTTGTTTAACAAACACCTGCAATGGGCGTCATGATACCGACGTTCCGTACCTGGATTTGAATCATTTTAAACCTATTTTATTTTAAAGTATTGTATCACAGACTAATTTTTTGTAGAACAAAGTTGACAATCAGTTATGGAATGGGAAATTATATTGTAGCATATCTTGATCATCTCTGAATTCGCTTTTAAACATTTAGGCTAAAAGTAGACTAAACTTGAATGCATTGGCGGTTTTCATTGACATTTATTTTTATCGATTAGATTATAAACATTAGGGAATCGGAAAGCTTACAGAAGCAATCCTTTAAATTCGTTTAATCCTTTTGAGACAAGTCTCAGGATAAATATCCAGCTTATTGCCAGCTTGTACTGTTTGCTATTAAGACACTCTCAACCGACTGCTAGTTTGGGCTGTATTTTTTTAGATATGATATTTGGAGACCCTTGGAATTTGTGACATCACGGCAAGTTTTATGGATCTCCCCGGAGCAGCGGAGCTCTGCAGCGCTGAGGCGCGGGGGAGGCGGCGGTCGTCGGGGCTGGATTCAGCACGCCGGACAGCTCCTCTGGGAACCGTCCCTAACCTCCTCCTCGGGTCCGTTGCAATTCAGTTGTCCATTGGTCACTCCACGCACATTGACGTCACAACTCTTCATGGCCAATCACAGACCACCCGGTGACCACATTTCTTTACAGAAAGTTCTCATTGAGTTGTCAACAGCTGAAACGATTATTCCTGAATTTGAACGCCATTGTTCAGGTATTGCCAAACCCTAATTCTCCTTCATGACTTGTCTCAGTACTGTTTGAAATTAAACCCTACTGACTCCTTAATGATCTGTATCTGTACTCACAGTCTAACCCCTATACCTGCTCCTTAATGATCTGTCTCTGTACTCACTTTCGAACCCCTACCTGCTCCTTAATGGCCTGTCTTTGTTTTAACTATCCAACCACTGTCCTGCTTCTCAATGATCTGTCTCTGTATATACTGCCTAACCCCTGCTCTTTAACAACCTGTCTCTGTATATACCTTCTAACCCCTACCTGCTCCTCAAAAATCTGTTTCTATACAAACTATCTGACCCTATGCTTCTTAATGACCTGTCTCTGTGCATACTGTCTAACCCCTACCTGCTTCTTAATTACTTGTCTCTGTACATACTGCCTAAACCCTACCTGCTTCGTAATGACCTGTTTCTGTATATACTGTTTAACCCATACCTGCTCCTCAATGACCTGTTTCTATGCGACCTATCTGACCCATACATGCTCCTTAATGATACGTCCATACTATAGACATATCATTAAGAAGCAGAGGTAAGACAATATAGAGTCTATACTGTCTAACCTCTTCCTGCTTCTTAATGACCTGTCTCTGTATATACGACCCCTACCTGCTCCTCAATGACCATTCTCTATACTCACTATCTGACCCATACATGCTTCTTAATGATCAGTATTTGTACTGTCTAACCCTACCTGCTCCTCAATGACCCGTCTCTGTATCCACTGTCCAAACCTTTTCTGCTCCTGACATTCCTGTCTCTGCATTCAGTGTCTACCCCATATATGCGCTTTCATGATCTGTCTGTTTTCACTTTCTGACTTATACATGCATGCTCTGTAGGGTTGATCATTTTTTGCAGTTGACGGTTACATTTCTTTAGGCTAAGAATCTGTTCTATAGATCTTGATTTTTTTTTGTGGGAGTCATCTTTGAAGTCAATATAAAGCCTATGCATTGCGAATTTACAGAGGAATACCCATGTTCTATTGTGCTATGTTGCGCCCCCTGGTGGCCAAAGAGAGTCATACTTTAGGTCCACTATTGGCTGTGGACGTATATATTTAACGCAACACGCCCGAGCATTGAAGTGTCACTTGATACAAAGAGAGGATATAAAGTGTATGCCTCACGTTGAATCCCCTTTAATTAAGCGGAAGCGGCTATCTTTTGTTTCTTTGTTCTCGCGAGGCTTTTTCCCTTCATAATTATTGTTATTGTCTGTTTTATGACTCTTCAACACGTCAATACATGTCTTGACTTCCATCGAATATAGCGTGAAGGCGTGGATATAGTTACCATTTCGCGTGTCCTTACATTAGTGGCTGAAGAGCACCACACAAAAAGAGAAACCCTGAAAAAGCCTGCAGGCTGACGGTTGGGCTTAACGGCTAAAGTTAGAGGTCCTTTGTTTGGAGAACAAGGGACGCTGTTCTTTTCGCGCTTGCTCCGAGGAAACATGTGGAAGTGATTGTGCCTATCGGCTGGAGCGCTGTTTCTCGGGCTGCCAAGCGCTGAGCCTCCGGGGTGAACCTCGCTCGGATACCCCGCTTCACTGCCCCGAGATAGGTGACTCCTAATGAGCCATTATTCTGCCCACCCCTCGGTCCGACAGGTCAACCCCGGGCTAAGAGATCTGGGGACTTATTGAATAGTAGACGGTCTATGTGGCTAAACAGCTGACACACCTGCACCAACACGTAAGGGACCGTGCGCACACGTACACGTACACGTACACACACACACACACACACACACACACACACACACACACACACACACACACGCACACAAGCACACACACACCCTCTCTCGCATCACCAGTAGATATAAGGTGGTGTTGGAGCGCCCTCTATGAGTTTGTAGATATCTTTGTGGTTTTAAAAAAACACGCTTTTCACATCATGTGGCCTGCAGGCGAAAAACGAATACTTAGGTATGCATATTTGGAGGAAACGTTAAAAGAGAATAGCGCTTTTCGATTGGCAAGATAGATATTCATGTTAGGGTTGTTTAATAAGGGCCAATCAAACTTCATCATGGGCTTAAAACTAAAGATTGTTACCCAGAAAAATTCTTAGTTGAAAAATAAAGGGAAAACACATCTGTAGGGAAATAAATACAACAAATGTTAATCTAATTTCAAACGACCAACTCGAAACGCTGCTGTTACTTTTTCTGAACGAGACTCTTATTTTGAAGGGAAGCTCTGCGCTTGATGGGAGTAGAGGAGGAGAGGAGGGGGGCATTTCCTGCGAGTTATTTACTTTGAGCCAGATGATTAGTTTTTTTTCGGGGGGGAGGAGGAGTATGGACTGTAACATTGAATCAATTACAGGTCGCTGTAGCCCAGGCGCATTCAGAAACGCGGCTGTGGAAGTGGACGGAGCGGCGCACATATGCTCGCTCTGCCGGCGAACAAACCACTTCTCCGGACACATACTGCACCTTGGACCGGTCCCTCCTGGAGCCTTTACGCTCCCGATGCGCATTGGATGTAATTAATCGAAAGGAATATAAAACCCTGGGATTGTAAAAGGTAATAGAATGGTTTGAATCTTGATCATCACCACTTGAGATAATTTAATGTAGTAACAAATGTAAGCTGTGTTGGCGCCCATTAATTGAGGGTGTGGGACTTGTTTTTTTTTAATGTCAATTAAAAAAATAAATTATACCAAAATAAAACAAACTTAACCTCATAAAATAGATTTAGTTAAATTACCACCACTTAAAATAACAAAGCGTTTTATTCAATCATTTGGAACCAGTTGAAAATCTGGTTGATTCCCTGCAAAAAAAGTTATTCGTCCCATGGAACTGGACCTGGGATGCCCACTCCGTTTCAGTTTCTGCAACACGTTATCGGGCGATAGGGATGATAGGAATTCTTGCTTATCGTCCACCATATGGTCTCACCTCCGGGGGCCTAGCGGGCAGACGTGGCTCCCTTGGCTGGATGAAAGTGCTTCTTTTCGGCCTCACAGCTGGAGGTGTCACCTCGCGGACTGGAGCGCTATTGTGGAGATGCCTGACACTTAATGGAAAACACATTGGAGAAAACCTATTCCTTTTTTTCCTACCCATTTTTTCTTCGCCTGCACATGGAATGCTTTAAAAAGGAATATCTGCATCGCAATGATTCGAGGCTGCGGAACAGAAAGTGGCAATGAGGAACAAAATTTTTGCATATGGGCAAACTGCGTTCTTCCAGAGGCACAACTTTTGAAGCACTATACCGATGGATACAGGACAAACGGCACGCGTATAGCGTAACTATATATTTAGTATCTTCATTCTGCTGTTACAATTGACTTATTTTGTAATCGTCCAGAGGCGCCTCAAAAAAAAGTCAAGAGTCAAAGGTTTTAATGAGTGAGGGCTCATTAGGGGTCCGCTCCCCCGCTGTGTGGGAAAGACATGGCTCAGAAGAGAAGATTGATGATCATCTATAATCAATTAATCGATTCAGTACACACATGTGTGTGCCTGCTATTAAGCAATTGGACATCGTATTTTGTGCAAAATCAGAATAGGAGAGAGTATAGAGTAGACAGTGGGGCCACATTCCTTCAGTCTAGGGCACGAGCCTAGACGAACAGAGCGACATGGAGACTGGGAATGACTTTTCGCTGAAATCTCATTTCGAAATGATGTGCTTGCAAAGAGTTGTGTTGACACCCTGGCCAAAGACGGTTTGCAATGTCTGGAGATTCCCAAGCGAATAATACTTTGTTGTGTAAGCGCGCGCGAGTGTGTGTTTGTGCGCGCGCGCTCGCGCGTGGAGGGCGTCCACTAATTATACTCTTGCTAAACCCAGGTTGGCACGGTAATTAGCCTGTCCTGTCTCGGATGAACTGAAGCCACAAAACACTTTGTCAGGGAAAACGGTTTATGGAAGTATTTTGAAAAAGGCCCATTGTTCGATGGATTTCCCATCAAATCCATATTGGACAAAGCGCACAAGAGACATTGTGTTATGATTTCAAAGAAGAAAGGAAAATAAAAGACATGAAAACAGAGGTGTGGAGAGATTGTTTCAACTTTAGGGTTATGGTTATAAAGCAAGAGTTGAAAAGGCAGTTGGGGAAGTTTGGATGAACTCTTACAGCAGTGTGCTACCCACTTATCCAGTGTGCTGGCTGGGTTGTTTCGCTCTTATTCATTTGATGGAAGCCAGGGTCACAACATCCCGGACAGATAACAGATAAATGAGCGTCCCTGGACATCATCTATGGTCAAACGGACCATGATGGAACCAATTCGATGTGTTTGTTGTTGTTTTAGAGAAATTCGATTTAAATTGAAAACGAGATACACTTTATATATTGGCCCTTGTTTTTCTGCGTGAATGCAATCCCCTTCAGCAGACCATATCTTAAAGAAATGATGTAGCCTATATAGGTAGGCTACTATAAATGTTATTAGCATTTATAGTATAGATATTTGTATTTATAGTACAGATAGTATAGAGGTCCACTATCGATCATGATAGTTCATGTTGAAACCGTTTTTTGCTGAAGCAATTCAGTTGGCCAATTCTTGTTTGAAATTTACAGAAAAGGACTGTAAAAAAAACTATGCGGAGACGAAACCGGCTCGACGCAGTCATAAAGCGGACTATGTCGCCACCTAGCGGCCAATGTTTGAGGAGCATACCCAGCAGGACTGGAATTTAGCGTCATTCAAAAAAAAAAAAAAGTTCAGTCCATCTGCCTATCCTGAATAATCCCCAGACGTGCAGCCAGAAATCAACGCCCTTATACTCAAAATCACACAGAAACACCCCAACTTTTACTGAAAACCTGCCTCACAACACATAACTGAATATTAACCCTATATAGTGTTTTAAATGGAAATATCAATGTGGTTGGATGAGCTTGGAATCCGTCACATAAACTATAGGACTCAAGTGTTTACGGGACCCATGAGTGAGACATGTGCTTTTCATTTACAGGACGACCCAACAACTAACAACGGTCATGGCCGGAATGAAGAGATTCCTTACATTTGGAGTTGTCTTGCTGAGCGTTATATCAGGTAAGGGCACAATATTTAGAGATGAACTAAATCGCTTTTTAAATCGTACGTTTATTACGTTTATTTTGCTTGTTGCACATTTTCATCCAACGTATCCTTTTGCAGCTTCCTGCGGACGCTCCACGCCGACCATCGATTCCCAAGAAGAAGATTTCGTTCTCTCGCCTCTCTCCACGTTCAACATCAGCTGCATAGGCGAGAACGTGATCTGGGCCGAGCCTCTGCCAGGAAACACCTTCGTCTTCCCGGGCTCCGGCTCGTCAACGCTCGTCATCTACAACGCGTCCGTGGAGCACACGGGACCCTACACCTGTAAGAACCAAAACCCCGACGCCCAACCCGATGACGAGGACGAAGGACTATACGAGGCCGGCATTTACGTTTTTGTCGCAGGTGAAGAATAATTGTCACGCGATTTCATTTTATTGGTTCAACTAGAGTTGTATTTTATTTGGAATACACATGGGAATAGTTTTTGTTAATGGGAGGAGGTTCTTGTGTGGCAAAGTTCTGGATGTTGGCGTTCCGAGCTGGTGCTTCATCGTTTGATCGTCATTCCACGTCCAGACCCAGAGGTCCCGTTCGTCCCGGAGGAAGCGGAGAACTTCATGGGGTTACCGACCTTCGGCAACAGCGTCGTCATCCCCTGCCGCGTCTCGAACCCCTACTCTCACGTGACGCTGAATGTAGTCCCCGGTGGCCTGGAGATACCCGCTCCCTACGACAGCAAAATTGGCTTCTTCGGCAGCATGCCGGTGGGCCAGTACCGGTGCGAGACCACCGCGGCGGACGGCCGCACGGTCCACAGCGAGACGTACACCGTGGGGAACCTCAAAGGTGAATTTGACGTTTGCCTTTTTTATTTTTATTTTTTTCCTACCTCCATCATGGAATTAGTCTGCAAATATTAAAGAGCTCATATATGTTTTGATCATAGTTGACTTATTCACAAGTTTGACTGGAGAAGAGCTTTGACCTTGGTAAAGTGTGGCTGAGGGACCTTTTCCCTTACCAAAGTAAAAGCTCCCAACCGCAGGAAAACCAAACTGCGGTAGAAGGTGTCGCATTGTGACTTCATAGCCCAGACTTTAAAGCGAGTCTAAGGAGACTAGTAAGGAAGTTCTGGACATTCTGGACACAGCTTGTAACAGTCATTTCTTGCGTTGACCAATCAGAGAGCTCAATGATGATCTAAGGTGTGACATCATGTCATTATCACCGTGGGAGATGACCACATGGGTAACATGCCGGGCATGTGTGTGTATGTGCACACGCACACATGTGATAATGTAATGATGCTAGAAACACATTTGTAAGAAAAAGAGAGCGAGATAATGGTAAAGAGAAATAGAGAGAGGGACAAAGAGAGAGAGAGAGAGAGAGAGAGAGAGAGAGAGAGAGAGAGAGAGAGAAAGAGAGAGAGTGAAATAGGAGAGAAATAATATATGAAGAAAGAGAAGCAGAGAGAGTGAGTGAAGGAAAGACAGAGAGAGAACTGAGGTCATGGTTGTGGTCAATAGAGAGATGACTGCTTACATCTGTCTGGCTTTGTGTGTGTGTGTGTGTGTGTGTGTGTGTGTGTGTGTGTGTGTGTGTGTGTGTGTGTGTGTGTGTGTGTGTGTGTGTGTGTGTGTGTGTGTGTGTGTGTGTGTGTGTGTGTGTGTGTGTGTGTGTGTGTGTGCAGAAGAAGAGAGTGAGGACTTCCACGTGGAGGTGATTGCCAGTGAAGAGGCGGTCAGGGCCGGCCAGCCCTTCAACATCACCTGTGTGGCCCCTGAGGGCCCCCTCTATGTGCAGAACTGGCTCCACCCCAGGAGACAGGTACTGAAGAACAGCCTCCATGTCTGTCACTATGTCTCTCTCTCTATTGCGCTCCCCCTCTTTCTCTCTCTCTCTCCATCTCTCTCCCTCCATCTTTCTTCATTTCTCTCTCTCTCTTTCTCTCACACATACAGATTTCTATCTCCACCTCCACTCACTCTCTCCCTCTCTTTCCCTCTCTTTATCTCTCTCTCACACACAAATAAATATACCTCCACCTCACTCAGTCTCTCTCTTACTCTCTCTCACTCACTATCACAGACACACACACACACACACACACATACATACACACACTCTCTCACTCCCACACACTAACACACCCACACTCTATCTTTGAAGCATTGCTTTTTTCAGCTCTTTAACGTTTCCCGGCAATTTTCTGCTGACTTCAGTGGCAGTCTTCTCTCAGTTTAATGTCCTCTGCTTGGCCCCTGACTTCCACACAGCAGAGAGTCTTTCTCGACATTCACTGTAGCACGGAAACGCTCTATTTAACGGCGGAGAAAGAAAGTTGTACTTTTGTCTTCTTTTACTTGTACAATCATTTGGAGCCAAACTGGGCGGTGTTTGAAGTCGGAGAGAGTTAGCCTTAAGCTGTTAGCTGTTAGCTGTTAGCCATTGACCATTAGTGGTCTTGGACAGCGGCGGGAGAGGAAGCAAGAAGTGCTCAACAAGGGGAGCAGCAGCCGCCAGGACCATTAGACGAGGCAGAGCAGTTAAACCAAACCTCCCGAACCCCCAGCCAGATGAAGAGCAGAGTAGAGGAGAGGAGAGGGAAGGAAGGGAGAGGAGATGAGAGGAGAGAAGTGGAGGGGAGAGGAGAGGGGAGAGGAGGGGAGGGGAGAGGAGAGGGGAGGGGGCAAGAGAGAGGGGAGGAGAGGAGAGAAGTGGAGGGGAGAGGAGAGGGGAGAGGAGGGGAGGGGAGAGGAGAGGGGAGGGGGCAAGAGAGAGGGGAGGAGAGAAGTGGAGGGGAGAGGAGAGGGGAGAGGAGGGGAGGGGAGAGGAGAGGGGAGGGGGCAAGAGAGAGGGGAGGAGAGGAGAGAAGTGGAGGGGAGAGGAGAGGGGAGAGGAGGGAAGGGGAGAGGAGAGGGGAGGGGGCAAGAGAGAGGGGAGGAGAGGAGAGGGGGGGAGAGATGGGAGGTTAAAACATCAGCACAACTGACCTGAAGACAGGAGCTGCCTCAAAAGGAAAACACAGACTGTAAATCGCGTGCCCGACCTTGTCTTGTCCAGAGCAGATATATGCCCCACTTTAGGATGACCCCCCCCCCCCAATCCCGCAGAAACAGTGTGGTCCTAGACATGTTCTAGATTAGCTTCAGACATGTCAGACTTTATTTCCAATAATGTGTCTGTGTCTGTGTGTGGTGCATGTGTGAAGTATGGTGTGTGTGTGTGTGTGTGTGTGTCTCTGGTGTCCGATATGTGTGTTATGTGTGTGTGCTACAATGTGCGTGTGCAGGTCCATAATCCTCGTAGCACATTGTGCTACAAAGCGTCTGTTTTAGTGGGAATCCTGCAAGCCTTTTTCCAGAGGCGCTGAGTTAAATCCCAGCTCCTCTGACGACTGCATGGGCTCTATGCTGCAATTACAGGACTTTAAAAGGCCCTGGGATCCTGATTTATACCCTGGGCCCTGCAAGTGTTTTACCGATCAACTCCCTCACCAGCATTCTGCTGGTGAGGGCTCTCTGAAGGCTCTCTGAAGACAAGACATAGGATGACATACCTGTAAAATGGAAAACCACCAAGAGACACAGAGCTGAATATCAGCTTACCATGACACGCTGAAAGCTAGGCTGTCGTCAGTATACCTTAACCTTACCGAAGCCTGATGTTTATGTATCTTCCTCCTCTCTCATCTCCCACTCCTCTCCTCCTCTCATCCTCCTCTCCTCCCCTCTTCCTCGCCTCCCTTCCTCTCCCTTCCTCTCACCTCCTCTCCTTCCCTCTTCCTTGCCTCACCTCCTCCTCTCCTCCTCTCACCTCCTCTCTCCTCCTCTCCTGCCCTCTTCCTCACCTCCCTTTCTCTCCCTTCCTCTCACCTCCTCTCCTTTCCTCTTCCTTGCCTCACCTCCTCCTCTCCTCCAGGCTGCGGACGCCGTCCAGTCGAAGCACACCTCCCCAGACTCAGTGGCGTACACCCTGAGCGTGGGGGGGGCCAGCTTGCAGGACAGCGGCGTGTACGAGTGTTCAGTGATGCACGTCAACAGCGGCCAGACAAGGGTCAACAGCGTGGCCATCACCGTATTCGGTAAGGAAGGAGGTCTCGCTCTTCTGATTGCAGATTGGCCGATCCTGATTGTTATGTCATTTATTTATATTGTCTTTATTTATTCATTTATTTTCCTTGCAATCCCAAAAAGAATGTTGTTCTTTCTCTCTCCCTACCTTCCCTCCCCCTCCTCTCCCCCTCTCTCCCGGGCCGTAGAGGAGACCTCGTTCGTAGCGCTGGACCACAGTGGGATCAGCACCCTGGAGGAGGTGTCCCTGCTGGAGCAGACAGAGTTCACCATCCTCCTGGACGCCTTCCCAGCCCCCAAGGTGTCATGGCAACGGGACGGAGCTGCCATGCCAGAGAACTACTACCTGTCCACCAAAACCAGCCACATCTCAGGAAACCGGTGAGCAGAGGGGGAAAAGATCTCATCTATCGATTCACTTTATTTATATTGCCCATTAAGCACAGATGCAACTCTAGGCTTTAACATAAACTACTACTGATGGCTCAACTAAACTTTATGTCTCCACTAAACGAAAAGTATATGATATTGGTCTATAATATATTATGTGTAACACGGCAGGTACGAAAGTGTTGTGACGCTTCGGCACCCTCTAGAGAAGGACAGCGGTAACTACAGCATCACAGCGCTCAGTGGAGACCATTCGGCCCACTTCTCCTTCATGCTCAGGGTCAAAGGTAAGCCGGAGGAGGATGGATGGATGAATGGAAACATAGATTGATGGATAGAGAGATGGATGTTGGATGTTAGTATAGCAGAAACGCGTGACTGACCACCAGCACGGCCCTCTCAGCCCCCAGTAGTTCGGTGGGCTTCCTGCAGGACGCTGCCCCGATGCTGGACCCCGACCGGGAGGACATGATCATACCCCTCCATACCTCCTTCAGCCTGACCTGCCGCGGCCACTCCCCGCTCTACTGGAGCATGCCCTTTGACCTCCCCGAGCAGACCCAGGCGGACAGCAGCGGCCTCTTCGTCTCGGCCATCACCGTGGAAGCTGCCATCGCCCACCACACGGGCCGCTACAGCTGTCACTATGCCAACGCCCCAGAGGACGACGAGCCAACCAGCATCTATATCTACGTACCAGGTACCCGTCTGTCTGTGTGTCTGTCAGTCTCTTCGTACCGGGTACCCGTCTTGTCTGTCTGTCTGTCTTTCCCTTCGTACCAGGTACCCGTCCGTCTGTCCGTCTTTCAGTCTCTTCGTACCAGGTACCCGTCCGTCTGTCTGTCTTTCAATCTCTTCGTACCGGATACCCGTCTTATCTGTCTGTCTGTCTTTCCCTTCGTACCAGGTACCCGTCCGTCTGTCTGTCTGTCAGTCTCTTCGTACCATGTACCTGTCTGTCTGTCTGTCCGTCTGTCTGTCTGCCTGTCTCTTCATACCTGCCTGTCTTTCTGTCTGTCTGTCTGTCTTTCCCTTCGTACCAGGTACCCGTCCGTCTGTCCGTCTTTCAGTCTCTTCGTACCAGGTACCTGTCTTGTCTGTCTGTCCGTCTGTGTGTCTCTTCGCACCTGCCTGTCTGTCTGGCCGTCTGTCTGTCTCTTCATACCAGGTACACCGTCCTTCTATCTGACTGTCTTGTCTGCCTGGCTAACTACCTAGCAAAACCCGCTTTTAGCCAGCTGGTCTCTGATTGGCTGGAGTGCTGTTGCCCACAGACCCAGAGGTGCCCTTCCTGCCCCTGTCCCTGCTGTCCTTCGGGAACCACATGGTGTCGGAGCCCAAGGAGATGGCCATCCAGTGCATGGTGTCAGACCCGGAGGCCAACGTGACGCTGTTCGACGTGTACACCCAGCGGCCGGTGGCCAGCACGTACGACAGCCGGCGCGGCGCCATGGGCGTGTTCCCCGCCGGCACGTACGCCTGCAGGGCGCTCATCAACGGGCAGGAGCACATCAGCCAAGAGTACATCGTCCACGGATTCCCCCCCGGGACAGGTGTGTGTGTGTGTGTTTGTCTCTGTGTGTGCGTGTGTGTGTGTGTGTGTGTGTGTGTGTGTGTGTGTGTGTGTGTGTGTGTGTGTGTGTGTGTGTTTGTGGTCCTGTGTCTGTGTGTGTTTTTGTGTGTGTGTGTCATGGCGCGCACACCTTTCAACAGCGATAAGGGCGTGCAACTTTTACATGTGAATCTGGGGTGTCCACTGATGACTTACATGTTGGGGGGGGGGGAGTCTGGACGGGTGCATGCATGTCCTGACTGTGGACGGGTGCATGCATGTCCCGACAAGATCATTTCAAACCAACGGAGTGCATGTGGCTGGAGAGCTGGTGGCTGAACCATGACTCTCCCGTGTGTTTTCCCAGGCACCTCTGACCTCCACGTGGAGCTCAAGGCCCAGAGGACCGCCCTGCTGGTGGGGGAGACCCTCAACATCAGCTGCATAGCCCACGGACCGAACCTCCTGGAGGACCACTGGAAATACCCCGGGAAGCTGGTGAGACAACGATCCGACCCAAAACCACCACCACCACCACACTTCTAACTGATACTTATTGTATGAGAGACCCCCCCCCTAACCCACCAATACCCGCTAGCGTTCCCTTAAAGTCAACATGGAGAGCGGAATCTGTCTTTATCCTCCTGGCAGCTTTTTACTCTGAACACAGAGTTTGTTTGTGGTTCGTGACACCAAGTCGGAAGCGAAGAATAGCATCCGAACCACGAACAACACTGTTAGGGCATTCTCTTTTAAATGCTTCCTCTATCTCCAATACTTATAGTGTAGGCCCAAAGCAAAGTGTGCAATCTATTCTACCCTAAACTTAGAATAGCTTTAAAATGGCTTGGAGTTAACGTAACTTAACCTTACTTAACAGAACTTAACTCTAGCTAACTTAACAGAACTTAACGTTATTTCCCTTTCAGTGTTATTCAACATATTTGATCTACAATTATTCTAGCATAATTTTACTTAAACCTACATTATGTAACGTTTCACTCTAGCCATCGCTTTCAAATGAATATTTTTCCAGCATTTTTCTCATTTAACATTTATTTTGGATTGATATTCCTTATTCTTCAAAACTCAACCCAGTGGCTTATGTTTAT